>NC_133380.1:15762729-15810229 GCF_049309525.1 Garra rufa
AGAATGTTTGAGCAGTGAGTGGATTCTAACTTAAACACCTCTGATGACTGCCTATCCTTGTGCTTACTAATCATAGTTGTAAGTTGTATACTAGTTGTTCTTGCTGCTTTTGTGCAATAGATGAATAACAATATTTTGCTTTAAAGATATTTCTATTTTGCGGGGGTCCCGCGAATCATTTTATTTTCCCGCGTCCCGAACAGCCGCACTTGCCCATCAAGTTTTGTCCCGCGCCGCAGTCGGTTGCCTCGGGTCCCGCTATACTCCCGTAGGAGTGCAGGTCTCTACTGCATGTACTGAGCAAATAACGTTAACGCCATTTGGAAAAGATGAGCGGGAGCAGCGGCTCAACTTCCCAACAAAGTGTCTCTTAATATAGGTTATCATCAGTGTTTTACTGATGCAAAATTGTTTACAGTGTGTTTGGATTCCTAAAAGTTTAAGATTTTAATTATATATATATATATACACATACATATTTTATTATATAATTTTAATTGTTAATTTTATTTTATTTAAGATACTGTAGTTATTTTCTTAATTTGTCATGATAACTGACAACTTTATTTTAAAAAAGGCAACAATGTTTAAGAGGTTTTAAATAAACTGTAGAACAGTGTAGCATACTTTGTGATTATGCTTGGTCTTTCTTTGGTGCTTTTAAAACCACCATATCAAACCTGTAGCTCTTTTATGAAATAGTAGTAAATCGCATTTTAAATCGCAAATCGCAATTTTGATCAGAAAAATCACAATTAGATTTTTTCTCCAAATCGTGCAGCCCTATTCTCTTACTTAGAAATCATGGAGGGCAGCATAGGTGCATTTCTACTGTGAGAGATAGAATCTAAAAATGAAAATCAGGAAATCACAGTATGATTTTTTTTAACAATTTATTTGTGAATTACTGTGTCAAATAAGTATTTAATCACTTGAGTCAAAAAAAAATTAATATTTGGTACAGAAGCCTTTGTTAACAATTACAGAGGTCAAACGGTTCCTGTAGTTCTTCACCAGGTTTGCACACACTGCAGGAGGGATTTTAGCCCACTCCTCCATACAGATCTTTTTTAGATCTGTCAGGTTTCGGGGCTGTCATTGAGCAACACAGAGTTTCAACTTCCTCCAAAGATTTTCTATTGGATTTAGGTCTGGAGACTGGCTAGGCCACTCCAGAACCTTGATATGCTTCTTACGGAGCCACTGCTTGGTTTTCCTGGCTGTGTGCTTTGGGACATTGTCATGTTGGAAGACCCAAACACGACCCATTTTTAATGCTCTGACTGAGGGAAGGAGGTTTTTGCCCAATATGTCACAATACATGGCCCCGTTCATCCTCTCCTTAATACAGTGCAGTCATCCTGTCCCCTGTGCAGAAAAACACCCCCAGAGCATGATGCTTCCAGCCCCATGCTTCACTGTAGGTGTGGTATTATTGGGATGATACTCATCATTCTTCTTCCTCCAAACACGGCGAATCAAGTTAAGACCAAAAAGTTCTATTTTGGTCTCATCTGACCACAGGACTTTCTCCCATGACTCCTCTGGATCATTCAGATGGTCCCTGGCAAACTTAAGACGGGCCTGGACATGGGCTGACTTAAGCAGGGGAACCTTCCGTGCGATGCAAGATTTTAAACCATGACGTCTTAGTGTATTACTGATAGTAGCCTTGGAAACGATGGTCCCAGCTCTCTTCACGCCATTGACCAGCTTCTCCCGTGTAGTTCTGGGCTGATTCTTCACCATTCTTAGCATCATTGATACCTCATGAGGAGAGATCTTCTGTGGGGCCCCAGTCTGAGGGACATTGACAGTCATCATTAGCCTCTTCCATTTTCTGACAATTGCTCCAACAGTTGTTCTTTTTTCACCAAGCTGCTTGGCAATTGCCCCGTAGCCCTTTCCAGCTTTGTGAAGGTCTTCAATTTTGTCTCTTGTGTCTTTTGACAGCTCTTTGGTTTTGCCCATGTTGCTACTTAGACTTTGACTGATTGTGGGGTGCACAGGTGTCTTTATGACAGCTAAAGACCTCAAACAGGTGCTACTAATTTAGAATCATGAGCAGAGTGTAGCTGCATATTTAAAAGCAAAATAACAGGTCTTTGAGGGTCAGAAATCTGGCCGATAAGCAAGTGATCAAATACTTATTTGACACAGTAATTCACAAATAAATTGTTAAAAAATCATACAATGTGATTTCCAGATTTTTATTTTTAGATTCTGTCTCTCACAGTGGAAATGCACCTATGCTGAAAATTGTAGACCCCTCCATGATTTCTAAGTAAGAGAACTTGCAAAATCACAGGGTGATCAAATACTTATTGACCTCACTGTAATGCAAAATGTACATTAGCTCTATTGTTTATAATACATTATGTATTTTAACAGTTTTGTGCAATAAAACCAATGATTACTTGCTTTTGATACTATAATAAAACTAATCATTATTGCCTCATTGCTATTATATGTGTATTTTAAGTCATTTTAAAGGCTATTGTTAATTATCCAAACTTGATTAATCATCAGAATAATCGACCGATTACTTGATTACTAAAATAATCGTTAGTGACAGCCTTATACTGGAGTTGTCTGGATTACTTGTGGATTTTGGTGATGTTTTTATCAGCTGTTTGAACCAGTAGGATCCATTGGTGAGCAACTGATGTAATGCTAAATTTCTCCAAATCTGCTCTGATGAAAAAACAAACTTATCTACATCTTGGTTGGCCTTTTTCTTTAAAGTTACATTTGCTACGGAGGAAAAAAGAGCTTCTTACATGTTTACAAATGTTGAAAATACCTTAGATCATCTATTTTATTTCTAGTTTAAAGTGTCTGACCCGGTTTTGGCTGGTGGTTAACCGGAGCTAACTTGAGATCTGTAATCAAAGGCATAGCAGAAATTGCTTCCACATAGCTGTCTACTGAAAACATGAATGGAATGTAGCATTTCTGCTGTTGGTAAAGAGATGGAGATTTTTCTTTTCCTTAATATTAATTTCTGTCAAGAATAAACGGGTCATGACTTCCAGTCAACTGTCTGCCAAGGGTTTCAGGTTTCCTATTGTGACTTTCTAGTTGTTTCTGAGGAGTGCAGTGACATCGGTTTGGTTTGAACATTCGGGGTGATGTTTGTTGTTGTTGCTGTAGATTGCAACAGTAGGGTTTCAGAGTAAAAAATCTGATTCATTTTCTCCATAGAGAAATTGATTTTTAACACTAAAACCTCTCAGGCTGATCTACTATGAGCTCTGAGATTAAGCGGTGTTATATGCTTCTGTTCAATCCACAAGTCAGTGTAAAAAATAGTAGCGATAAACATAAAGTATTTAGTTTTAATTAAATCTGTCTTACTACAATCTCAAACTACACTAATGTTCAACATTTTGGGGTTGGTAGGATTTTTTATTTTTTTTTAAACATTAATGCATTTATCTTATCAAAGATACAGAACAAAGTAACACCGTGAAAGGTTATTACGATTTAAAAAATAACAAATCTGTTAATTTGCTATTTGTGGCAAAGTAAACATTTCTTATAATCATTGTTAAAAAACAGTTGTGCATGCAGCTTAATATTTTTGTGTAAAACATTTGAATGTCTTTACTGTCACTTTGATAAATGTAATGCATCCTCGCTGGGTAAAAGTATAAATTTATTTTCTTATTAAACAAACAAAGAAAAAAAAACATACTTATTTTTTATATATATAATTACAGACTGTAAGTCAATGATTTCATATTTTTCCCATTCTATTTAAGTTGATTACATCATTACACCATTAGTTCTTTGACTCATAAAATATGTACACAGTATTTTCTTGTTTTCATTTGTAATACTTCTGGAACTAAGGCTGCTGGGAAAGTGTGTGGTCGCTCTTGTGCTCTATTATTAATTTTTATTAAATTATTAATTTTCTTTCTAAACCACATAATGGCTTGTCATACCACAAACAAATTAAAGTAACCATAAGTACAGTAATTTGAGATCAATAAGGTTCATTTTGACCTGTTAGGCAGCGCTAACAACAATTTAGTGCAAAGTATAGGTGCATTTGTGGCATTGTGGATCTGTTCTTTCCCTCTTGCATTGCCTCATTTGCCTAATTGCTTAATTTGCCTGTTACTGCATTATATTAACCTGCCACTATTACAGCAGTATTTCAAAACTAACCCTCGCTAAACCATTATAATGAACCGCCTATGACCCTCTTAGGCTGTTTTATTATCTTACTGTACTTATAAATATGGAATATATGCAGAATTCTCTGATAACAACGATGTATGTGACTGCTTAATTAGTCAATTATTTAACAAGCGTCAGCTTTTCAGCTGAACTTACTGTTAGCAGTGCCAAGAATTAGCAAAAACAAAGCAAACAAATCTGGAAAAAATACCATAAATTAGTGTAAGGCATTTGTTTATTTTATGACCAAGTTTTACCGGCAACCTGGCAGTAGTTTATCCTCACAGTCCAGACAGGCGAGCTAAAAAGCGCTAACTGCCATGTCAGCGGTTCGCCACATTCATTGACGTATGAGTCTGCTAGCAGCTTGCATAGAATGCGACAAATTGAGTTTTGAAATCTGCCATCTACCTAGCTGGGAATAGCTACAAGGCAATTTTGAGGTAAAAGAGATGACCACCAATAAAAAAAAGCACATTCAGAATTCTTCACAAATATTTTTAGGGACAGCTACACAGCGTTTTGACATTTCCAGAGACATGTCAATACCATCCACTCCTAACATCAACACTGTGGTCTTCTCAACAGCTCTCGACACCGTTTTCATTGTGTGTGACCATTTTTTGTTGAGTAATGGGATCAGAACTGGTTTTCTGTCCAGAGTGCTTTCAGACATCTGTCTGAGAGCAAGGCTCCTGGCACCTTTAGTCCAATGAGGACCATAGCATTTCTAACAAAGCCTTTTTCTCAAAGGTAAACTTGTGAATTATTAAACAAGGGATTGGGCTCGGGGGTGCCTGAGGTAATCTGCCAGTCACAAATGTGAATATTAGAGCTCTCCATCACAGAGAGCCTACTGCTGTTGAATCTGGTCACCACTGGGTGTTTACAGAATGGTGAATGCTGCTTTGCTTCCTAAAAAAGGCTGGATTTAGTTGTATAAATGTGATGGTGATCTATGTCTCTCTTTGGGATGTTTACAGCTGATCTGTCAATCATGTTTTATGCTATATACAATTAGAAAATCATTTTATATACATAGAATATTTTTTTTAATTAAAACAATGTTTGATTCATCCAAAATGTTCATGTCTGTCTTTCTTCACTTGAAAAGAAATAAAGGTTTTTGAGGAAAACATTCCAGGTTTTTTCTTCATATAGACTTCAATAACACCTAATGGGTTGAAGGTCCACATTGCAGTTTTAATGTTTCTCTACATGATCCCAGATGAGGAAAATGACTGATCTTTTCATTAGTTAAGACACTTATTCCTAGGCTAGGATCATGTAGAGACCCTTGAAGCTGCATTGAAACTGCATTGAAATTTGGACTTTCAGCTCGTTGGCTTCCATTGAAGCCTACTATATGAATTTAAAAAAATCCTGGAATGTTTTCCTTAAAAACTCCTGAATTGCTTTTCGACTGAAGAAAGAAAAACATGAGCATTAAAAAACTCAGAAATTGATTGTAAATAAAATAAAAACTGAAATGCTGTTGTAAAACATTACAATACAATTTTACTACATTTACAACTACTATATAATATGATCATTATAATGTCTATTTTGCTTATGAAAGAGATTTTTCCAGTCTTTGGTCTAAATTATATAGGGAACCATCAAACATTTGATATGTATTTTACAAAAGTATATAATATAAATATGCAGTTTAATAATCGCTATGTTTTGAACAAATATAATATTCAAACTGTAAACTCTTAAGACAACGTGTAAAGATTTGTCAGAAATATTCAAGTGATAACTCTTGTGAGTATTTTTGGTTCTTTAAATGTCTGGATCAAAGTAATTTATTCAATAATCGCAATACATTGGTTGTGTTGTGTTTTTAATTCACTTAAAAGAATGAGTTTTGAATTATTTGTTTTATTAATCGAACAACACAGGTCAACGTTGAATGTTATTGCATGCATCACTTCGGCATTATTAAGGGGGGCATTGGATGCCCATTTTCCCAAAAGGGTTTTCATGAAATGTATGTAACATACAATTCCTCAATGGTTGTGTAAAACAACACCCTTTTTACCTAGTCACAAACAGCTCTGTTTACAACCTGTTTTGGGTGCATGTCTCTTTAAATACTAATGAGCTCTGCTTAAAGGAGAAGTTCACTTCCAGAACAAAAATGTACAGATAATTTATTCACCCCCTTGCCATCCAAGATGTTCATGTCTTTCTTTCTTCAGTTGTGAAGAAATTGTTTTTTGAGGAAAACATATCAGGACTTCTCTCCATATAGTGGACTTCTATGGTGCCCCCGAGTTTGAACTTCCAAAATGCAGTTTAAATGCAGCTTCAAAGGGCTCTAAACGATCCCAGCCGAGGAAGAAGGATCTTATCTAGCTAAATGATTGGTTATTTTCTACAAAAATTGACAATTTGTATACTTTTTAACCTCAAATGCTCGTCTTGTCTAGCTTTGCGTCAACTCCCATCTCATTTTCTTCTCCAACTTTAAAATCGTGAATGGATTTTTATCATTGTAGGGTGGTTGTGTCCACACTGCTAAGACACATTTATATGCAAACACATAAAAGTGAATTTTGCATCCAGTGTCCCCTTCAAGGATTCATACTGTAGATGAATTTAGAGTGTAGCCCATATGGTTCAAAACAACAAGACAGCTATTGTTCTGTCAGTACAAGGAGAATTCTTTTGTTGTTGGAAGTTTGAGATGTCAAGTTTTTCACTGCCTCCTTCAAAATTTCATCGTCTAACTCTGTCTCTCTCTTTTGTCCCCCACAGGAATGAAAGTGATGGCTTGCGTGTCTCAAATGTCAGGTAGGTTAGGAGAGGACACCCTCTCTGTGGATCTTGGCTCTTCTGCTGTCATCATAACGCTTGTAGTAGATGCTCTGAGAATTGCATTTCTCATTGCCATGTCAAACTATGCAAAGCACATGATTTAGGAGACACATGTCATTTCCATGACTGAGTCATGCATGTTTGTTGGCTGTGTCAGATACGCATTAACTTCTTGAATGGACATCCTCATTGTCCCCATCACAGATTCATAATCGCGTTCCATCATTGGGGATTTGTAGAAAACACTGGCACTGAAGAGTTTAGTTTTTTTTGTCCTCTAGTGCTGATTTTTGGATTATGTGGATTATTTTTAAGCTTTTAAGTTTACGTTCAAGGACATTGTGTAATCAGGGGCGTACCTTTGAAAGCTTTCACTTTTTTGATTGTCCAATTTCATTCAGGCCTTGAATAGTGAGTTTATCTATAAAAAGTGAAATATCGCCTTTAGGCATTTAGTCATTTATTCCCCATATGGCATGGCCAGTTTTGTCTACACTAGTTTATAAAATAGCTTGTGGCAGTGATGAATAATTTAGAAAAAGTATTCATGTTGTAAGTGTGTGCTATAGTCAGTGGCAATTTTTTTTTTTTTTAATAAAACTGAATTGTGTACCCTGGACCACTAAACCAGTCTTAAGTAGCACGAGTGTATTTGTAGCAACAATACATTGTATGGATCAAAATTATTGAATTTTCTTTTATGCCAAAAATGTCCTACTGTAAATATATCAAAACTTAATTTTTGATTAGTGATATGCATTGCTAAAAACTTCATTTAGACAACTTTTAAAGGCGATTTTCTCAATATTTAGATTTTTTTGCACCCTCAGATTCCAGATTTTCAAATAGTGTATCTCAGTCAAATATTGTCCTATCCAAACAAACCATACATCAATGTTTGTTTAAATAAATACAATTCAAAAAATTAACCCTTTTGTGGTCCAGGGTCATAATGAATTTGTCCTTTTCAAAAAAAGTTTCAATAGAATAGATTAGAACCAGAACCACTTCACATTCGAAGGTAAATTGTAACCACTAGACCAACAAATAATTAATTTATTTATGTGTTAGTGTTTTCATACAGTATGTGTTTTTATTATTTGCTGAAGTCTCGAGACAAACAGTGGCGGATGATGATATTAAATGAAATATGTCAAAGGTTCATTTGAGCATTTTGCTTGTCAGTAAAGATAATAAAATGGGTAGTTCACCCAAAAATTTAAATTCTGTCAATAATTAATCACCCTCATGTCATTCCAAACATGTAAGACCTTCGTTCATCTTAAGAACACAAATTAAGATATTTTTAATAAAATCTGACAGCTGACAGAAAAAAAAAATTCTGACTTTATTCAACTATTTTTTCTTTTCCGTGTCAGTCTGCGACGCGTTCATGAAAGTACCACATGAATCCATCATGGTACTCTTTTGAAAGCATGACTAAAACTGACCTGGAAGAGAATAAATTGTAAAAAAAAAAAGTTGTTATTTTTGTTTTCTTCGCGCACAAAAAGTATTTTCGTAGCTTCAGAACACTACGGTTGATGTCACATGGACTGTTTTAATGATGTTCTTGTTCTGCTCCTTGAACGTCTATGCAGGGTCAGAAAGTTCTCAGATTTCATCATAAATATCTTAATTTGTGTTCTGAAGATGAACGAAGGACTTTATTAATGACAATTTTCATTTTTGGGTGAACTTTTGGATAAACCTTTGGATATTATTTGGCTTTTGTGACCTCACAAACAGCACGTCTATGAACAACTTTTTAAAGCAAAGTGATGATCATAAATATCGCACATACTGTACAGTAAAACATCAAACCCTAAACTTTGAGAGACCTTTTCATCATTTTGAGATTGCTGAGTTATTGCTCAAGTGCTCAAGTGCCAGGTGACAAAAATAAGACATATGTTTGTACTATCTGTCTATTTGGCACTTCACTGAGACATCTTGAACATTTTCTCCATCAATTTTGAGCCGTGGGTCTCTACACCACTGTGATAGATTCTCTTAAAATCCGCCTGAAAAATCTAAATTGAAGTTTCTTGGCTTTTAGTATGAATATGTTTGCCTTAAGGTTATCTAATATAAGCTAGTGTGTTTCAAAACAATGACAAAATTCACATTTACAAGATATTCACATTCAAAACTTACAGTCTCTGGTCAGACCCATTTGAATTTTACACAGAATGCTATTTATAGTGATATGGACAAGACTCTGGCTGTCTCACGCTGTCAAATGCAGCTTTCCTGAGCTCAGTGGCTCTGGCCCAAGGTGAGATATAAACGAAATGCTATTGGCTATTACATCAACACACAGAAATAATGCTGCATGTTTCAAAGCACTTTAGTGGACCTTTATAAAGGACTGGTCTTCAGAGCACCTGTGTAGCAGATCTTTATTAGTAACATTCATGGGCACCGTTGTATTGCAATTCAAGTCGAACGGAAAGACAACCACTGAGGCATTCATTTGGTTGAACATTTATGGCTGTTTCCAACACTAGGTTATTAACGGACTTAATTAGATCCAGTGTTATAGCGTGTGAATCAATGTACCTCAACGCTTCCTTCCAGCTTGGGGTGGCGTTAGATTAGACAGAGCAGCGAAATCCTCAGGGACTCTTCCATACATCCAGCAAGTCCTCCTCAATACTTGTAGCGTTTTGTGAGCCACTGAAACGGTCTTGTTCGGGGTTTGCTGTTGATCCCAGATTTCATCAGCCAGTGAAGTTTGAATTGAGCGCTAGAGAGGAAATTGTTGCAAAAGAAGCTCAGAATGCTTATCAAAGCGAGAGGCTGTCCCTAAGGAGTGCTCCTTGAGGAACATTGGACTTGTGCAACAACATTAAACACGATAACACACAACAGTTGTCAGTAATTTGCAAATTATCTAGCTGCAGATGGATGACACTTATTAGTTTAAGGGTGAAGTGCAGTTAGGGATCCAGGGTGAATGATCATAATCTGAGAAGATCGCTGTGTATTTTCTGTTAGGCGAGCAAAGCGGGCGGTTTTATACACAGAGGAAAGCCTTGTTGTCTTAGCCTTTAGCTTGTGTGGAAACCAAAGGGCCTGTGTTGACAGTCTTTTGGCTCAGGGTTCTTCCCGCGGATCTGTCTTATTAACATGGAAAACTTGATAAGATTGTTGAATTGGAAAAGCAAGCCAGATATGAATCTAAATTAGGGCTGTGCAATATGGACAAAATAATCATATTGCGATTTTTTTGAACGAATATTGCGATTGCGATTTTATTTGCGATTTTGGCAACTGCTTTTGCTTTTTCAAGCAAGCTACATACATTCTACATGTATTTAGTGCCCAAGAAGTGCATAACAAAACATTTCACAATGAAATAACATAGTATTAAGTTTAATAAACAAAACAGTTGTAAAATTGTCTTTAAAACAGACAACATAAAATAAATTAGCCATGTTACTTTTTTCCCGGTACTTTAGCCTACTTTGTGTAATAACGAAAACATTCATTTCAGTGGAAAAATAAGTCCAAAACTCTCTATTTTATCATTTTGAGGGCTCTACAATCTTTTTTTTTTTTTTTTTTTTTTGAAATTCTTATGTGTTTTAATTTTTCTGATAATCATAAACATTTATTTATTTTTAATCAAATGAAAAATAAACCCTTTTAATTTTTGGCAAACAAACAGAAGTTTACTGTTAAAATCAATACATGGAAGAAAAATTATATTCAGTTTAAAATGTTTAAATAATAATTGTAGTATTTTTTCTACAATTAAGTGGTTAATCTTGTTGTAATATTTATTTTTTTATCATATATATTGTTTTATGTATGTTTTGTACATTATACTGTACAAAAGTAATACAAGACTAATATTGTTCTGTTACATGTTAAACCGTACTTTTATTTTGACAGGTTGCCGTGAAGTTTCTGTGTGTACACTGTACAGTATGATATGATGCTAGTTTTCTCAAATGAAACGGTAAAAGTGACACTCACAGCAGCTTTGGAGATTGAGTTTATCTGTTCATGTTAGATGCAAATGCCAAAAATTAGCAGGAGCTTCACGAGTGCTTCAGTATGCATGTAGTAAAAAAAAAAAAGGTCTCTGCCATTCATACATACAGAGGCAAACGGAACATGCAGGATTCATATTGAAACGGTCTTTTTGCATTTCAGTTTTCACAGACACTAGTCCATATCGCGATTTGAATTAAGTGACAGACCAACTTTTGATTTATTCATCCAAAAATCAACGAATTCCGTGGCATTTCACTCTATAGTAAATTCGTTTTTTTATGAAATGGAGTCCGCGATCCAGTCCGTGTTTTCGCGGAGGAGACATTGTAAACGCGCGACCATGTAGAGACAGAAATGACATGCCTTCGTGTAAATACGATAAATAACATAAGGCAATTTAGTTTGTTTAATAAAAGAACAATGTATAGACCTGTTCTATAGGAAAGATAACCTTAAATGACTTCTATTGTGATCTGGCGCTATATCGAAAATAAAATGAACTTGACGTTCAAGGGGGGCGGGGGTGCCGTTGGGGGGGATAGATAAAATCGCAGCCGGCGACACACACTGTAGTATTTAAAGGATATGGGCGCCGGAAAGCGCAGCAGGAAGGCAAGGAGGAAGGCGGCGCGGCCAGCAGCTTCGGTGATTCGTCCCGCTGAGATGCTTTCAATCGACGGCGCGGCTTCTTCTCCAGCTCCAGCGATGCGTTTGCTTCGCTTGAAGGATGAAAAACCAGATAATAGCTGCCTGTGAGCGGTATTTATAGGCCTAGACCATGCCCGTTTTGGCGGGACGTGACGCAGTGGGCACGAAGTGCCCTTATTGGATCAGGCCTCGCTCGATAGGCTGCTGCAGTTGTTGCAGAGCAGCCAATAGGCGCGCGAGCTGTATCGCCTATGTCTGTATGCTGCTGCATCGCGTTTTACATTATTACAAAATTAAGGATAATTTTTGGCTTCAATATCTCGCGGAAAAGGATTTTCCCCTAGCGTAAGATATCTTACGCAGTACGAGAGACCTCTCGTAAGAGAATCGCAGCTTATGCAGTTTAGAAATCGCATGTGCTTAAATCGCGATTTTTTTTGCCATTGCGATTAATTGCACAGCCCTAATCTGAATTTAAAGTTCTGTCATGTGGTGGTGTGAATGAAACAGATGTATGATTTGGCAGTATGAGGACTTTGGGAAGAAATGTTAGTATCAAAAATATCTTAACGTCAGAGGTCTTACGGGTTTGGAACGACATGAGAGTGAGTAATTAAAGACAGAATTTTTATTTAGTTTTTTAACTTTTAACAAGTGTTTTGGAGTTTTGATTGTCTGCAGAATATTTCACATAAACCACTGTATCCCTAGAAATGGGGACAAACACTTGGAGGAAGCCGGAACTATGGGAAATTCACTTACTGTAAAGTTCTCTTCTTCTATATCAAAGCTCGGAGCCAAACTCAATTGAGTGAGCAGGCATATCGCTCATATCTCTCCCTTATCTGGACGTTTTTAAGTCCCCCCTTAGTCAGACTTTGATGTTGAGACTGATAAATGGATGCTGGCAGTGGAGTCAGATATCAGTGTTATTTCAGCCACTGTTTTAATGTTGTCAAACGCACTCATCAGTTTCAAACCACGGACAACATGTTGAGCCTTTCTAGGACAAAATGACAGTTTGAGCTGCGGCGGAGGATGTTATCCTTGGATCACTGTGTGAAAGAGTGTGTGCGTGTGAATGAGAGTGTTTGTCTGTGCTGAACATTTTTGGAGAATATTGGATGGAAAGTTTGTGTTATGTTAGTCTGTGTGTCTTCCCTCATTAAAAAAAATCTGTTTATACATTTCTAAAAGTCATAAAATTAATTTATCTTTGAATTTAGTTTTATTTTCAGGTAGAATATACAGTATGTATTATTTATTTAATGAATGCTATTTTATTATATCTTGTAGTCTTCATGTAGCTATTTGTTATAAAAATTCTTCATTTATTAATATATATTTTTTTATCTATTACTTTTTTCCCTTTCACCCAAAACCGTTACATAATTAATTGATAGATTCATGATGTTTTATTTTCAGGTATCATTAGTATTTTTTTAATTAAAAGTATTATTAATATTAATGGCTTTTTGTCATATTTTTATTAATTTATTTAAATTAAATGGTTTATTTCTGTTACATATTTTTTAATTTGCTCATCTAAAACACTGTTACAAAATTAATTTATACTGTACATGAGTGATGTTTTATTTTCAGGTAGCATCAGTATTTTTTATTATTAGTATTTATTATTTAGTATTTTCATTAATTTAACAATACAGTTTTCATTAATTTATTGTTTTTTAATTTATTTACATTTACTTTTACATATTTTAAAAGGTGCTCATCCAAACTACTGTTAGAAAATGTAATTGATATATGAGTTATGTTTTATTTTCCGGTAGCATCAGTATTTTTCTGTTAATATTTTTTTTGTATTTTATTATAATTCATTTATTAATATATTTTTTATTAATTTTTCATTTATTTATTTAATTAATTGATTAACATTTAAATTGTTTATTTGTGTTACATATTTTTAAATTCGATATTAATTGATATATGAGTGATGTTTTATTTTCAAATAGCATCAGTATTTTTTTTATTAATAGTATTTATTATTTAGTATTTTATAATTACAATTCTATTAATTTGTCATTTTTATTTATTTAAAATTTATGTATTAACTTTTACATTGTTTAATTACTTTGAGTATTGTTAATTTATTAATACTTTTTAATTAATTTGTAAGTTTTTATTAAATTAATTTAGTTATATTAAATTGTTTATTTATTTCAGTTACATATTTTTAAATTTGCTCATCCAAAACACTGTTGCAACATTAATTAATATATAAGCATTGTTTTATTTTCAGGTAGCATCATTTTTTTTTTATTAATAGTATTTATTATTTTGTATTTTTATACATTTTTATTAATTCATTTAATTAATTAAATGTTTTTTTTTAAGTAGCATATTTTTTTATTAATAGTATTTAGTATTTTTATGAGTATTATTAATTTATTAATACATTTGTATTCATTGTATTTTTGTATTTAATTAATATTAAATTGTCTATTTATTTCAGTTACATATTTTTTAATTAGCTTGTCCAAAACACTGTCACAAAATGTATTGATATATGAGTGGTGTTTTATTTTCAGGTATCATCAGTATTTTTTAATAATAGTGTTTATTATTTAGTATTTTTATGTGTATTTTCTTTTTTTATTGTTTTTTTTTAATTAATTAATAAAAATTTTTTTTATATATATATACATACATTTCACCATCCAAAACAATTTTACTAAATCTATTTATGAGTGCTGTTTTATTTTCAGGTATTATTAAATTTATGTTGTTTTTTTGTATTATTATTATTAATATTTTTTTATTAAGGTGTTAAATTATTAAACATTTAAACATGTATGTATGCATACATATGGCATTTTTTATTTGTACTGCTGGATATAAATTCAGAATTAAAAAAAAGGAAATGTATAAATATTTCAACCTTTCACTTGTCTGTATATATTTTGCAGTGCAGTAATAAAACACCCTTCACACTTTGGCAAACAAAACAAAACTTCATATTAGTCTTTAATCATTTTGAAAGCACAATTTATTTTAGGACAACTTAAGATATAACACTTTGTGTGCCATGCAACTTATGGAGTGTAGTCTATTTGACAAATCGTTTCAATTTCAGTGGCTCAGACCATCACCAGAGCAGAGTGAAATGTCACCTCTTGCGGTTTTCTTTATTCACCTTACCACAAACCAAAATATGTCACTGCTGTCAGGCTTTGCAAGTGGCGTACATCAGCATGACATCAGCACGCCCAGACTTTCCGCCAAATGGCCCTCTACAATACACATTGTTCCGTCCAGACAAGGACGTGTGTATGTGAGCGAGTATAGCCGCAGGGAGGTTTTTCGGCCTGGTCCCCCAGAGCATTTTTGCCCTCTCTCATTTTCACCTCGGTCCTTAGACTCACCGTCCTGCTTTCTCTCTCCCTCTGTATGTGTCTGCTTATTGATTTGGTGCCTGTAATAGGCTGCTCCATTGAAGCCTATCCACTCCGAGTGTGTGTGTGTGTGTGTGTGTGTGTGTGTGTGTGTGTGTGTGTGTGTGTGTGTGTGTGTGTGCGCGTGTCACACAGCTGTTGGCAGGCTCTGTTCCAGCGCTCTGATGCTCATGCTAACAGTGCAGAGTAAGACGGGTGCTTTCTGCTGACACGCTGTTCTGTACTCGGCCTGTGGCTTTGCCAAGGTTAAGTAGGCAGGGCTGGCCACACACTGGTTGCTTGCAGATACTGGGAAACAAAAACGTGGGGCTGTGTCGCTGACCTGAAAAAATGATGCGCTTTTAAATACTTGGAAGAAGGAAGGTATCAAAGCATGTCTGAATGCAATGTTTGGGTAACATCCTGTCATCCATGCCTCCTTTTGATTGATTTGTTTTTGAAGGCAGCCAAAAATTTGCCTTTAGAAAGTAGATTCATATTTTCATGTAGTGTCACATAGCCTTTTTGTGGTAATTCATTATGAATTTTATTAATGTTTTTTTTTAATCCATACATATTAAAATGTACACCACCAGCCAAAAGTTTTTGCACAGTAAGAAGTCTCTTCTGCTAACCAAGCCTGCTTTTTTTTTTATCCAAAATACAGCAAAAGCTAGCCTAGAAATCTAGACGCACCCTAGCGGCAGCAAAAATTATTTTGCAGCCAGGTGGGTCTAGACACTCTCAATAGACCTTCTAGCTGCAAAAACCCAAATTGGGTCAGGCCAATCACAACGCGTATAGAGTAGGCGGGGCGGGCTTAACATATGACGACAGAGTTGCGACGGCTGCCACTTGAAAAACAAAGAATGGCGGCTGCAGCTGTCGAACAGCGGTCTTTCGAATCGGCTTTGGCCGCGACTCTGGAGGACTTGGAGTTAAGTTTTTCTTTAAGAAACGAGCAAAGAACGGCACTTAAGTCATTTTTAAAAAAGGAAGATGTGTTTGGAGTTTTGCCGACTGGATACGGAAAAAGCTTAGACTACGTCACCTTCTTCGTTGCTCTGATTGGTTGAAGCGCTATCCTATTGCGTGCATAGGGATTTTGAGAGACAACCGTTTATCCCGCCCCTCGGAGTAAGCCGCGTCTATGGAGAGTTTCCAGACTAAACATCTTGATGTAAGTCTGGCTCGCCAGGCTAAGCAAAAGCAGTAATATTGTGAAATATTTTTACTATTTAAAATAAATATTTGAATATATTTTAAAATGTAATTTATTCCTAAATTTTCAGCATCATTACTTTAGTCTTTAGTGTCACATGATCCTTCAGAAATCATTCTAATATGCTGATTTCTATTCAAGAAACTTTTTTTATTATTGTTATTATCAATATTCTAAACAATTGAGTACATTTTTTTCAGGATTCTTTGATGAATAGAAAGATCCAAAGATCAGCATTTATCTGAAATGAACAGCTTTTGTAACATTATGCACTATACCATTAAATTTTTTAGAAAGATTTCTATTTCAGATAAATGCTGTTCTTCTGAACGTTATATTTATCAAACGAACCTGAAAAAATTCTACTCAGCTGTTTTCAACATAATAATAATAATAATAATAAATGTTTTTGAGCAGCAAATCAGAATATTAGAATGATTTCTGAAGGATTGTGTGACTGGAGTAATGATGCTAAAAATTCAGCTTTTAAATCCCAGGAATAAATTACATTTTAAAATATATTTAAATAGAAAACAGTTATGTTTTTATATACTTTTAAATGCTAAAATATATTTCAAAATTTTTACATTTTTGCTGGACTTTGGATCAAAGAAATGCATTTGAAATAAATATTTGTAACATTATTAATATATCTATAATGCTGTTTTAAATTTGGGGGTAGGTACTTTTTTATTGTACTGTATATTTATAGGTGGTGTTTATAAAAAAAAAATCAGTATTTTATATATACATTAAAATTAATAAAATAACTATTTTCTCTTCATATTTAATATTAGAATATAAAAAAAATATTCCGGTTATGATTTCAGAGCCATTACTTCAGTCTACAGTCAGTTTTATGAATTCTTTGATGAATAGAAGGTTCTAAAAAAATAGCATCTATTTGAAATAGAAATATTTAACATTATAAATGTCTTTACTGTCAATTATGATCAGTTAATTTATCCTTGCAGAATAGAAGTATTTATTTATTTGAAGAAAAACTAAGAGAAAACCATTTACATAAATGTAATATTTTAGTCTGCTTTAAATGATTTCATTCACACAACTATTGTTTTACACATATTATTTAAATTTTTTTCAGTGTTTGTACAGTAACAATTTATATGCAAATTACTTAATTTAGGAAACATAATTTTGTCTTTATAGACAAAATGTTGACTAAATATTTTTCTCATTTAATGTAAATGTTTTTTTGTTTTTTTTTGTAAATGCAAATATAAACTCCCTATTTTAATGTCCCTCAAAAGTTGGGAAAACCTACACTGTAAAAAAGGATTTATCTAAGTTGTAACTAAACATATTTACAAAGAATATTAGGGTATAAGAAAATGCTATTTCAGGCTTTCTACTTCGAAAGCGTTTCCATCAGATTTCATTTACTGTCATTTGCTGTTCCTTTGTAATTATTTGTGAAAATTTACTAGCGTGAAAAATAGTTTTCAAAAGAATGTGTATGGGGGTCCTTGACATCAAAATATTCAAAAAACAAAATGCTGGAGTGGTTCGCTTTAGCCTTGAACACAGCCTGTGAGAAAGAGCACTACAGCACTTAAGTTTTCCCAAAATCCCTCTCTTCTCACTAATTGTGGAGTGTTTCCTCTTAATCCACCCTGTATCTCCACCACATCATAGCAGAGTGCTTTTACAAGGCAATAATTCTCAGTCCCCTCCAGCTTTGTCTCAGAAGTTTTCGTGTTGGCACAAATACTACGTTGTTGTGTGGCCAGTGTCTGTGTTCACTCTCTCTCTCACTCTGCATCTGATCTGCTACAAAGGGACGTAGGGAATGTGGAGCAGCCACATACTGTGAAGTCTCTCTTATGGAGAGTTCACAACCACTGCGAGTGGCTACTGCAAAGACAGCAGCTCTGGGGATCTGCGGCTCGATCGAGCGCTAGCGTCTTCATGTTTTTTCAACGTGAGTGATGGTTACAGAGCTCTGTCCAAGCACCTGTGCCCTGTTAAAGTGAGTGTTGTAAAGCCGCAGTAATATATGTGGGGACTTTACTACTGTTTGGTGGAGCTGGCCTTACACAGCCAGGTCGCAAAATCATTAATTATTGAAAGCCATTGAAGTTGCTACTGCCTCCTATAAATATAGACTCCCTCAGGGTTATGAGAGATCTGAGGTAGACCAAAAGATAGACAGACAGAGACAGAAAAAAGAGGTCTCGCAGCCAGATTTACACCTCTTATGTTTTATTACCACTCCATCTGCTTTTATGAAGTGTAGAATAGGGCTATATTTAGAGTCGCATATTATCAATGTTGTTTTAGTATTATGCTGTGAGTGTACTTTGCATAGTATGCCATTTTTTGAATACATAGGAACTACATTCTCACCCTCATGTCGTTCCAAACCTGTAAGACCTTTTTTCATCTTCAGAACACAAATTAAGATGTTATTGATGAAATCCGAGAGCTTTCTGAACATCCATAGACAGCAACGCAACCCTGTTCAAGACCCAGAAAGGTAGTAAGGGCATTGTTAAAATAGTCCATGTGTCATCTGTGGTTCAAGACCGGACTTATACTATGAGCACCATAGTTCAACATACTGTACAGTGCCTTGCGAAAGTATTCATACCCCTTTTCATACCAACATTTTATGTTGCTGCCCTATGTTAAATTACTTTAAATTATATTTTTTACGTCAATCTACACTCTATAGACTAGAATATATATATATATATAAGTTTTTTAACATGTTTGCAAATTTATTAAAAATAAAAAACATAAATGATTCCATTGCATATTCATACCCTTATCTGGGACAGTTGATATCTAGCTTAGTAACATTCACAATGCTTGTAGATGTTACTACACTTAAAGGGAAGTTAACCTGTGGCAAATTCAATTGAATAGGTATGATTTGAAAGGCACACATCTTAATAAATGGTCTAACAGCTAAAAATGCATATCGAGCAAAAACCAAGCCCTGAGGTAAAAAAAAAAAATAATGTCTGTAGAGCTCAGAGACAGGATTGCATCAAGCCGTACATCTGGGGAAGAGTTCAGAAAAAAAATCTGCTGCACTGAAGGTTCACAGAAGCATGTAGTCTCAGAGTTTTTTTTTTTTTTTGTTCTCTATATAGCAGACTCTAAACAATCCAAGCTGAGGAAGAAGGGTCTTATCTAGTGAAGTAATCGGTTAATTTCTAAAAAAAAAAAAATAAATACAATTATATACTTTTTAACCTCAAACGCTCGTCTTGTCTTGCTCTGTGTGAACTCTGTGTATTCCAGTTCATGACAGTTAGGATATATGTCGAAAAACTCCCATCTCCCACCTCTAGTTTTTTCGAGTAAAACCACATTACTTTTTTTGTAAAGGGCATTTGACCAACACGTTCACTTTGTAAACAGTGGGTCAGTACCTTTGCAGCGATGTAGATGATTTTAAATTTGGAGGAGTTTTTCAACCTATCCTAAGTGTGCTGACCCGGAATACACAGAGTACACGCAGAGCTAGACAAGATGTTTTTGACAAGTCACATTTAAGATTAAAAAGTATATAAATTGTCAATTTATTTATTTATTTATTTTATTTGGAGTGCAGAAACATACAACATGGTAAATGCAGAAAAAACAACAACAACAACAAAAAACAATACCAACAACAAAAACAGCAATGATAATAAATGAAAATGAGCAAAAATGACAATCTGAATAATAGTAATGTTATAAGTAGTATTAGCATGTTTAGAAATAACCATAAATTGAAATAATCGATGATGTTAACGATGATATTTTGTGATAACATTAACAGTAATATGATAGCAATAATAACAGTAATAATAATAACAACAACAATAATACTAAAGATGGTGATGACAATAATATTGTCAATTTATTTTAGAAAATAACAGATCGTTTTGCTAGATAAGAACCTTCTTTCTCTGCTAGGATCATTTAGAGCCCTTTGAAGCTGCATTTAAACTGCATTTTGGAAGTTCAAACTCGCAGGCGCCATTGAAGACAACTATATGGAGAAAAATCCTAAAATGTTTGCCTCAAAAAACATAATTTCTTTACGACTGAAGAAAGAAAGACAGCAACAACCACAACTTTTCCTAGAGCTGGTCTCTTGGCCAAACTGAGCAATTGATGGAGAAGAGGCTTTGATTAAAATGATGACCAAGAACCTGATGGTCACTCTAGTTGAGCTCTATGATCATATATGCAGATAGGAGAAACTTGCAGAAGGACAAATGTCACTGCAACACTTCACCGATCTGGGCTTTATGGTGGTGTGGCAAAACTCAATCTTCTTTCAAGACATCAAGTCAATCAAAGACACAGACATCAATCAAGATTCAATTAAGATTCTGTGGTCTGATGAACCTCAATTCTAATCATCATGTTTGAAAGAAACCAGGCACTGCACATCATCTGCAGAGTACCATCCCAAAAGAAAAGTGTGGTGGTAGCAGCCTCATGCTGTGGGGCTGTTTTTTAGTGGCAGGGACTCGGTGCACCAAAAATATTGAGAGAGCCTTAATGAAAACCCAGTCCAGAGCATTCAGAACCTCAGATTCTGGGGCAGAAGGTTCATCGTCCAACAGGGACATGACCCTAAGCACACAGCAAAAGTGGCTTATAGACAACACTGTGAATGTCCTTGAATGGCCCAGCCAGAGCCTGGGCTTGAACCTAATCAAACATTTCTGGAGAAACCTGAAAATGCCTGCCAGACCCCATCCAGGCTGACAGAGCTTGAGAGGTGAAGAGGTGACCTGAAGAATGGCAGATAATTGCCAAATGTTGATTTGCAAATCTTGTTGCATCATACCCAAAAAGACTTGAGGCTGTAAAGGTGCTTCAGCTAAGTACTGTGTTTGGGGTATGAATACTTATGCAATGTACATATTTCAGTTTTTATATTTTTATTAAATATATGAAGTTGTGACAATTCTATTTTTGCTTTGTTACAGTTTTTCTCAATTGCTAAAACACTAAAACCCATTGGCTGAACAAAGTTCTCAGTTGCCTGACCTCATTTAGCTAATTGTGCAGTCTGTTGTCAATACCTTAAACCATTTCACATGTTAAAACACAATTTTCAGATCACACTTAGACTTTTCAGCAAAACTCTAAACACATTCTCATTCTCAAAACACATTATGCACTCTAATACACATATCATCCATACTGGTAAACACAAGTGGAAACAATCAAATACAAATAGAGAACTAATGTCATTGGTTAAACACAACCACTCAAAATTGATTTTAGCTTTTTCAAATGATGTGACACAACCAATATAAGCCAGTTCAGGTTGTAACAGATTGTTGAAGATGGGAAGGAGAACGTCTGAGAATGTTGTTCTCCCCAATTGTAAGTCGCTTTGGATAAAAGCATCTGCCAAATGAATAAATGTAAATGTAAATGATAGAAGAAACCATGTGAGAGGACGAGGACGAGTGCTTATGCGAGGTGGGTGATGAGGAAGAGGAGGAGAAGGGCAAGAAAGGGGAGGAGGAGGAAGAGGGCAAGAAAGAGGAAGAGGAGATGGAAGAGGAAGAGGAGGAGGGCAAGAGAGATTGTATTTGAATAGGTGAGGAATCATGTCAGGGCTGGATACAGCACACAAGAGGCTTCTTCCCCCGTTGCCTCAGGAAGGACAATATTGCTTGTGATTTCGACAAAGTGCTCTGGCCTGACTCAGCTCAAAGACAAGAGGAAGCACATTGATCACATGTTTACTCCTTTGATTTTTGTCCCTTTTAGTATTGTATACTGTAGTACAGTGCATTGTAGGCTGTATACTGTACAATGAACAAATTGTATGGGCCTGAACTTTGTGATTAAAAATTTACTTCTCCCTGAGAACTATATGTTTTGAACTATGTGTTTTCTGTTTTTTGTTTTATGGTTTACTGACTGCTCGATAGTGTATATCGTTTTGCTCACTTTGTTTATGATTTGAGAGCAGTGCTTAATTTTGAACACAGGTAAAACTGTTTTGAGGCAAAAAGTTCCATTTTGCAAGAGGAGTAAGAGGTTTTGTAAATGGTGCTTGAAGATGAGGTTTTGTGTTTAATGGTTTCAGAAAATGGAGCAAGGTTTCAGAAATTGTGTTTTAGCAATTGAGAAAAACTGTATTATGGTGCATGGAGTGTTAATTGATGTGTGGGGGGGGGGGGAATTAAAACAGTAAGGCAGCAACATAACAAAACGTTAAAAAATAAAGGTTTATGAATACTTTTCGCAAGGCACTATATGCGCTGATGCAACTTTGGGTGTGAAATACCTTGCGAAATGCAGTCGGCTGGTACCAAGTGCACCCATGATTGACAGTGATGGTTTATCAGGAGTACTTCACAGGACAGTTTAACACAGCACCGTTTTTTGGGATGGAAGTTTAGCACTTTATTAATAGGAGAGTAGTTTGAATTATGGAGGTGCACTGCTTCAAGCACTGTGCCTCTGCCATGATATATTAGCAATATGATAATGACCTCTGTATGATTCATCTGCACATTGAACGAGGTCACTGCAGCAGGAAACACAGATGCACTTACAAACATTAGGCTACCACAAAACATTTTGTTGCTACAGATATTTTTACTATTGTAAAACAATACATAACATGGGTCCTTCATAGATAGATAGATTGATAGATAGAGAGGCGGGTGTATCTGAAGAAGATTAAATACCAATGTTAGACCTGTTTCGTTCCGTTTCTTCATCTCCAGAGGTCTTCCAGACACACTTGTGGCTTGGCCTTGTTTTTCGGCAGCCATGTGTTAGCAGTCGGTCCGTTCTCAAACTGGCAGATCTGTGATGGATTGTTGTGCAGTGAAGCTGAACCGCGTAGCCACTCGGATTCGGTTTGTTTCACAGCACCAGAGGCCGGGAGAGTCAATCGGAACCCTGCACATTAAACCAGTGGCTTAATGGTTCAAAGCTTCTTTACTTTCATGCACGGTTGATGGTAACATGGAGGTTTGTCTGCTAGATCTGAGGAAACTGTTTGAAAGGAATGAAAAGACCTGTGATCACAATGCTGATCAGTCTAGACCATTTAAACTCAATTACTCGGGTTTGCAGCTTGGGTGCTGGCCAGTGCTGCTAAACACAGCTCCATTGCTAGCAACATATGCTCAATGAGGTCGTGTGGTGAGAAATGGGAATGGTCTTTTGGCTATGCTTGAGTATTTCAATCAGGGATGTTTTTATTTCTCTCTGAATCACCAGTGTAATATTGGCAAAAATGACACATGAATCGATGCTGTCAGATGAAACCAAGGACCTCGAACTAATGAAAATTTGCCCACCGTTTTCAGGGTCAGTAACCAGGAGATTCAGAGGGTTACGATGAGGCCGAATCAAAAGTAATCACCTGACGCAGATGTTGTTTAAGGAAAGGGTCAGCGCAATGCCAATGCTACTGACTTGCTAGCATTGCTTTTGCAAAGCCATGTTAATTTAATCATGTCTCCATGTGCTTCGCTGATAGTGTTAACATGTTCAAGGTCAGGTTTTTTTGCACAGATCGTGTTTATTTCCCCTCGCATTAATTTACAAACAAATAAATACATAGCAAACCTGTATGACTTTGATTTGTCAGTGGAGCACAAAAGGAAAAATGAAGAATTGAAGATTCATAGTACATCAAGGCTGTCGAGGTTTAAAAAAGCACATAAAAACACCATAAAAGTGGTCCTTGTGCTATATTTCAGCCCTTTTGGAACCATTCAACCAGGTTTATACGAGAAAAATAGAGAAATTAAATCCACAACATGGATTTTCTAATACCGTCAATACCGTAATAAATCAATTATGTGCCTTGAATGGCTGCATTTACACCAATAATAGCTAATTCTAAATAATAAGGCATTAAATTTTCTTCAAACGTTCAGCTGTGGTCTGAATACCTGTCCTTATACTATATATCTTGTTGTAAATAAAAAGGTAAAACATATTCGTATCAGCTTTGCAGGTGGTAAGTAAAAGGGGAGTGGCCATTAAACGACTGGTGAAACATCGTGAAGAAAGGTCGGGCCTGTAGCCTAGCCTATACCAGGGGCTGAGTGGCAATCGGGACGACCGGGACTTTTCCCGGTCGGCCGGCCGAAGGATTTACACAGTGGATCACAAATTGAGCGGGCGCGAAGCGAACCCGACCGGCCTGTTTACTTTTACTTTCGATTTTGCGTTAACGCACACTCTGTGTAAAGGGAGCAGCACATCTTATAATAGATATTTGTCAGTGAGTACAAGATTGCAGCAAATCCTCCAGTCTGTTTTTGTCATCTCTCTTTACTTTCGACCCGTTTCAAATCTAAAGGTCATTGTACACTGTCCGATTTTCGTATGCGTTTTTTTTTTTTTATTTAGTTTTCTCATATTCGCCATCCTTACCAAAATGCTTATTATGGATGCGAAAATGTAGAAAATCAAACACGATCCAAATTTTTTTAGGACGGACGAAAGTTTCAGAGGCAGTGTGTAAACTCGATTAACATAACCTGTATTTTTTTTTTTTACGTGCAAAAATGTCGGACGAAAATTTCGTACTCATGTGCAAAGACATTAACTCCAGCAGCTCGTGTCGGATGCAGGGTTGCCAAGTCCGCGTTTTTCCCCACAGAATTGGTCTACTTTTAAACTGTTGCCATGGGTTGATTTCCCTCAGTTATTTAAAGGTTTTAAATATTGCAGAAATTAAATTTCAATAAAAAAATAATTTTTGTTTTGTTGTACACTGTTAAGTAAGATCTTTAGGTTTTTTGCAAAATAAATATGTTGAGAATGCATAATACTCTCCCATGTCTCTTTTTGATAAGGATACCTACCATTTGCTTATTATATTATAAAAATATTAACTTTATTCACATGCTAAAGGGACAGGACAGGCTACTCCTCCCAAAATGTACCAAAAAAAAAAAAAAAGTAATACCGTGATATTATACCGTCACTGTTCAAAAGATGAAAAATACCGTGATATTAATTTTAGGTCATGTCGCCCACCCCTAATTGGGATTATGTTATGATATTATGAATCATTCTAAAATTATTTGTTTGGCAGAGTATCTGCATTATTAAATTAAATTGCGATTTTAATTATGTGTCACTATATAATTCAGAGTACAGTATTGATGCATATTGATCTAATTTGAAAAAAGAGTCATTCTAGAATGACTGGGTTAATTTTGTTTGGCAGAGTACATCTGCATAAAAAATAAAAATAATAAAAGCTAAAAAAGAGATTTTTATTGTTATTATTGCTAAAAAAAAAATACAATTATTAAAAATACCATCCCCACTGTCAAACATAGTGGTGGGAACCTAATGTTTTGGGGGTGTTTTTTTATCCGGTGGACCAGGGAACCTAATCACAGTAAACAGCACCATGAAAAAGGAGAAATACATCAAAATTCTCAACAACATCATCAGGCATCTGGCCTTGGGCACCAGTGGGCATTTCAGCACGACAATAACCAAAAACACACAGCAAAAGTGGTGAAGAAATGGTCAGCAGACAAAAACAATAACGATTTGCAGTGGCCCAGCCAGAGTCCTGACTTAAATCCAACTGAGAATCTGTGGAGGGAGCTAAAGATCAGGGTGATGGCAAGGAGACCATCCAACTTGAAAGAGTTGGAGCTCATCGCTAAAGGTGAATGGTCAAAAATACCAGTGAAGACATGCAAAAAGCTGGTCAGCAATTATAAGAAGCGTTTGATTGCTGTAATGGCCATTAAATGCTTTTCTATTGATTATGGAGAAGGGTATGAATAATTTTGGACATGCCACTTTTTGTTCAAATGTAAACAAAAGATGAGTAATATTTTTTTTTTTCCACAATGATGTCTCTTGTACATCGTCTTATTATCTTCTGGGAGACGTCTGTGTCATTTCTAATAAAAAAAAAAACTTGCTGGTTGAATAAAAGTAACTATAAGTCAGAATTTGCCAGGGGTATGAATAATTTCAGGCTTGACTGTATATTCAGTGGTTCATTTTTGAAAGCTACTGTATCACATTAAACATTTTTGGGGCGGTGTATTTGATCACTGTTTACTTTTGAACAGCTCTTCTAAAATGAAGCTCACTCTGCTGTTTTGCAGCTCAATTAGTCCTTGAAGCTAATCTTAGGCTAGCTTTGAGTTCTTGCCAGCTTTTTGGACATTTTTTTTTAAGTTTAGGAGTGATTGTTTGGTTGTAGGAGTTATGTAACTCCAGAACCTGCTCTGCGGTGATAACAGAAAGCTTATGGCAGCCAGGGCGGAAACTCAAAGGGATTTAATCCCATGACATTACCGATTATCGTTGGTTAGCAGGGTCTCTGAGGAGAACGGCTTCTTTGTCTTGTGGTTATGGCTTGTAAACCAAACGGCTTTGACGTGACATTGCAAGATTTTTTTTTTTTTTTTGGTGCCCGTTAAGTGCACAGTCATTAATATTAGCAGGCTGGAAATGGACATGTGTGCATCATGGGAAATTAGCTTGCTTGCGACATCTGCCCAGAGCGGCAATGTATAAGAAGGTTCATTAGGCTAAATTATTTATAGGCCTAATTCAGCCCTCCATACTGTGCCGACGACTAAAGAAAGCAGACAAAATCAGATGACTGTTTGGTAATTAATAATTCAGTCTTCAAAAATGGAAATGATAAAAAACGTGTTGGGATTTTGATCAGATTCATCGGTTTGTTGCCAGGGCGACAAATTAGAGTGCAATTTTGGGTAAATATAAATTTAATGTAATAAGTTTAGCAATTCCAAATAGTTGATTAACTGGATGAGGGACCTTGGTGCCTCTGATTGAAATTCAATTGAAGTTTTGTTCAATCAACAGAATCCATTTTAAGCAAAATACTGAATGCATGCATTTCCATTTAACTGATTAAAGAGCATGTGTCGCCTCCTGTGAATGTTAATACTCACATTTAAGCCTGACTAGCCAAGTTTCGTAATTCGAAAAAGCAAAACATGACATTCAAAGCATGTCTGGCTCAGTTATCCAGCAAACATCTGGTCTTTTAATCTCATGTAATATTGACTTAGGCGGTAGGCTGGCATTTTTTTTCTTCAAAAAATCACTTTTTTGAGGTATTATAGGTTTTATATGTTGAATATAA
Organism: Garra rufa; assembly: GCF_049309525.1. NCBI lineage: Eukaryota > Metazoa > Chordata > Actinopteri > Cypriniformes > Cyprinidae > Garra > Garra rufa. The sequence continues at coordinate 15,790,121 of NC_133380.1, forward strand.
GATTGAAAAATAAGATCCGGTAATTGGTTTGGTAGAACCAGCTTAATCTTACCAGGTGTCCGGGATGGCACAGATGCCGTTTAATGGCTTTATTGCTTTCCTTCGAATCGCTGCTCTCTCGGAAGCAGTTGTGGTGAACATGACATCTAATTGTACTGACAGAAAGCCTCTCATACACCTTCATTAGATTTCATTAATAGTCTGGGAAAGATTATTACTCATTGCAAATGCAAATTAACCCTTGGCCAGTAATGATTAGGCCGAGCAATTCTCCTGTAATCTACGATACCACCATTCTTTTGGGACGTAATATGAAGATTTCTAGATGTTCTGCATACATTACTCGAATGTCACCTGACTGGCTGCACAGCATAGAAAGGCAGATGTTATTTTCTGGTCGAATGCTACCTGCTTTTCACAGGATTGTGTCTTTAGCGCTTTAGATTTTCTTGTGCACTGATATGAGGATTATAAAACTGAACACGAAGAGATGCTCGTTTAATTAATCATGGAGACTTAAAATGGCATATATTAGAAAAAGCTGCATGTTTCATCACTTTTTTAGAAAGATCGAATAAATCTGGGCGATATAAGTAATTGAAAGCTAAAAAGTATTGTTTTCAAAAGTGGTTAAAAAGGGGTATTTTTTCACTCAGAAAATAAACAGGTTAAATAATAGATTAAAATGTTTAACAGCTAAAACACTAACATCTATTTTAAAATAATCAAAATGTTAAATGTAAGAACTAAAACACAGTAAAAATACCAGTCACTACCAGTCAAAAGTTTTTGAACACTAAGTGACTAAGAAGTCTCTTCTGCTCACCAAGCCTGCATTTATTTGATGCAAAGTACAGTAAAGCATTAATATTGTAAATAGATTTACTTTTTAAAATAACTGTTTTCTATTTGAATGTATTTTAAAATGTAATTTACTCATGTGATTTTTAAAGCTGATTGTTTGGCATCATTAACCCAGTTACATCCTTCAGAAATCAATCTAATATTCTGATTTGCTGCTCAAAAAAACATTTTATTATTATTATTATGTTGAAAACAGCTAAATAGAATTCTTCAGATTTCTTTGATAGATAAAAAAGTTCAGAAGAACAGCATTTATCTGAAATCTTTTGTAACATTATAAATGTCTTTATCATCACTTTTGATCAATTCAAAAAAGTATTTATTTCTATAACCCCCCCCCCCCCCCCCCCAAAAAAAAAAAAATTAAATAAAATAAAATTATACTGACTCCAAGCTTTTGAATGGTATAGTGTATAATGTTACAAAAGCATTTTATTTCAGATAAATGCTGATCTTTGGATCTTTCTATTCATCCTGAAAAAATGTTTTACTCAACTTTTTAAAATATTGATGATGATAATAATAATAATATTAATAATAATAATAATAAATGTTTCTTGAACAGCAAATCAGCATATTAGAATGATTTCTGGAGGATCATGTGACACTCAAGACTGCTGAAAATGTAGTTTTAATCACAGAAATAAATTACATTTTAAAATGAATTCAAATAGAAAGCAGTTATTTTAAATAGTAAAAATATTTCACAATATTACTGCTTTGCTGTGTTTTTGGATCAAATAAATGCAGGCTTGCTGAGGAGAAGAGAATTCTTTAAAAGCATTAACAATCTTACTGTTTAAAAACCTTTGACTAGAACTGTAGTTAAAATAATTCAGGCATGATTTCTGAATAGCAAAATATTTCTGAATATATTGTGTGCATATTTATTCATCCGTCCCTAAAAAGGACTAACTTGATGTTCTCATCCATTTTGGTTAAGAACAGGATTGTTTTTTACAGTAACAACTTTAAAACCAACTTTACTTTTTGTAGACTTGACGACAGATATTCAAATCACAGGAAATATGCTTTTGAATTGAGGAAGCATGGCGTGATTTTAGACTATTCATGTCCTCTCCGGTTATGGGAAGGTTTCCCAGCAACATTGTCCTCCTTAAATTTTTGATTTCCTTTGTTTTCAAGGGCAAGTTATTTTATTTATTTATTTTTCTTGGAGAGAGGATGAAAAGTTTTCATGAATTTAGCACTGTGGTTAATTACGTAAACACATTTGTCTTTCTTTTATATTTCATTTTTGTTTGTCTTACTGTTCTCACTCCCTTTTTTCTCTCTGTCCGCCCCTTACATTCTTTCAACCAGATGAGAAGCTGATTCAGCCAATACTCGGGTGTGATTATGCACATTCGAAAGTTCCTGACCTTGATTTGAAATCATTGAGATGCATTGCGCACCGGATGCAAGTAACAGGATATTCCAGTTCTCTTAACAACCTTGGTCAGCTTTCCTGGTTTATAAGCACTGATGTGTTTCCCACACTCCTTCAGTGAGTTACAATTGCCTGCCATTCAGTCGGAAGAGGATTTGAAAGTCCTACAATGAAACCATCATGATTATCAAGAATCAACAAGAATTATAACCTGACAATGCAAAAAATATATAGCTATAAGATGTAAGCTATAAGCTATAGCTATAAGTTCCTTTTCAACGCATAGAAAAACGTTTTTCATTTCACAGAAAAGAATCAGTCGAATTGTTTTGGAATGAGGGTGAGTAAATGATAGCAGGTTGTTCATTTTTGGGAGAATCTCTTCGATCATAATTGGTTTGATTGTGCATGTACACGCAGCATTTTTCCATCATTCTGATTCAGTACATTTCATTTTTTTTTTAGTGCATTTCAGACTTTATCACGGCTTGCCTGTGATTTGTTCCCTGTTGACTGTGATCTGTTTGAAGCATGACCGAACATCAAGAGCCTCTTGTAAGCTGAACATGTCTGTCTCTTTCTTTTTCTTTTTGAAGACGGCACGCTTCTTTGCCCTTCGATGTCACAGATAACCCTGGCAACTTTATTGTGCCGCTGTGTCGAAGAAGTTACCCCTGTCGCAAATGGAAGTCTGCATCTCTTGGGTAAATGGAAGGGTTTAATACTCGCTTGCTAATATCTCAGAGCTGCTGCATGGACTAACAGTCTTATTCTCCACACATATTGGTGGCCTAGTGTCAGGTTATGCAAATTGTCATGCTCCCATCATAGTGGCGTACGGCTGATTGCTCAAAAATACACACCCGTGTTCGTTTTAATAGATGTGTCTGCTAGGATTGGGTCGCGGTAGTGCTGTAATGCTCCTCCTTCTTTGTGGCTTCTGTGAAAGCAGACCTCCTGTGTCTGATGGTGCACTCAAATGGAAAATGAAGAAACACATAGATTCCTCCTGCTGTGGAGCAGTAGGATGTCGTGCCGCTGATTGTGTGACATGTCGTGTGATGCAGGGTTTTACTGTGTCAGGATGAATGGACGAGCCTAATGTGAAAATTTGAATGACATCTTTTTTGTTTTTTAACACCACGTTCTGCAGACTATCCATGCTGGTCGAAAAACAGTCCTGAGTGGACTAAACTGTGTATGTCTAAAATTATCAATTACAGTGAAAGTATTCATACCCCTTCATTTTTTTCACATTTAGTTATGTTGCTGCCTTATGTTAAACTACTTTAAATTACTTTTTTCCCACATCAATCTACACTCGCTACTCCAAAATGGCAAAGCGAAAACTAGGTTTTTAACATTTTATTTAAAAATTTATTAAAAATAAAAAACTGAAAAGATCCTGTTGCATAAGTATTCATACCCTTTTCTGGGACACTCGAAATTTAGCTCAGGAGCATTCATGTTGCTTCTAGATGTTACTACACTTCGAGTGGAGTTAAACTGTGGCAAATTCATTTGAATGACTATGATTCAGAAAGGCACACACCTCTCAGAAAAGGTCTAACAGCTGAAAATGCATTTCAGAGCAAGGACCAAGTCCTGAGGTCAAGATAACTGCCTGTAGAGCTTGTAAAATTTGCAAATCTGGTTTTTGCTTTGTCATTATTATGGTGTATGGAGTGTAAATTTTACAAATTTATTAATCGTGACAAATGATTAATCGTGATTAATCGCATCCAAAATAAACGTTTTTTGTCGTTGTTGTTTTTTTTAAATATATGCATATATATGTATATGTGTATACTTATATACAATACATATAAGCACATATGTAATTACATGTGTTAGCACAGCACATACACATTATGTAAATGCAAACTTTTATTTGGATGTGATTAATCGCAAATAATCGACTTGACAGCACTAATTTAAATATAGAACATACTTAAAATATACTTTACAATAAAAATAATTCTGAATATATTTTCATCTCTGGTATGAGGCATTTATGGTTGATACATTTTCTCAATTCATTGCTGTTGGCAGGTGTAGTAAAGTGTTAGTTTTTGACTTTGTCTACAGCCATTTTATAAGCGTTTATTAATTTTTTAAACAGTGTATAAATTATTACCTAACAACTCTGTTATTCACAATGCTTCCAGCATCGCATAATTAAAAAGAACCAACACAAATTGTTACATACTAGAAATATTTTCCATCATATAGCTAGTAGCAAAGATTGTATTTATCTATTTATTTATTTTGTGCTAGCACACTAGCATAGCCAATAGCATGTCCGTAGAACTCTGATGATTAGAAGCCTCTGCTAGTTTGTATGAAAATTCATGCTAGCCTGTTGTCCGTGGAGGATTGTTATTCTGTGTCCTGTTAATTAGCTCTGTTGTTTAGCCTTGTTTGATGATTTTTAATTAGCTTTGGAGATGACGGCTTCTGATAAACATTAGTGATTACCGCAAGGACTCGAGACGTCCCTGTACATTAACTGCTGTTGACCACGGATCGAGATAACTTGTCAGGCTTAGAGCGCAACTACAAATAACATTGGTCATCCTGTGGGATCCTGGGCTCAAACAGTTGGGTGGAGCGTTCAGAGATCTCTCAATCCTGGTTTCATGAGATTAGACTCTGCTTGAGCCATGCAGGGAAGGCAATGATAGCAGGATGAAATTAAATAACATTAAAGTGTGCAAGCATGAGCTCAGGCCTGTAAATGAAAACAATATGTTAAGACTAGCAAAGACTTTCTCAAGCAGCTCTGCTTTTCGCCTAAATGAGAATGTGGGTAGCGTGTGGGAAGCAAATTGTCTATTAGGGGTTTAAAATGTGTGGTTTTTTATGTGGATGCACAGTAAACAATTTAAGGATGTTTGAAAGACAGAACACCACCAAAATTGACAACAGTGTACGTGTGGCGGCATATAACGTTACCTTTTTCACAATTCACAACACTTTCAAAGTTAAATGACCAGTGAGTGCCACTAAAGGTGTGTTCAGTTTTATCCAAATCAGATGAACGTGAGTCTGGAAAAGTTTTATTGGGTTGTATGTATTGCAGCTTTTTGGAAAGCAAATGTGGCACTAAAAAGTTAATGTTGTATTGCATTTGAAAATAGCATACAACCTACACTAAATCATACCCAAAACCTAACCAATAGTGTTAACAAACAGAAACATATCATAAAACACATTTTTTCTAGAGTAACCATGCCATTTTAGCATACTTTGAAAAGTTTTATTGCGACTCATGTTTGATTGGTGCTCTACCAGGTGAGCTTCCAAGCAAGTTTACATTAGAAAAGCCATGCATATGAAGCTAGTAATGTGATTTAAAGGTCAAAATGTTCTTGTTTACAAATCTTTTTTCTGAAAAGGAATTGAGTTTCTTGTCATTTTGCTGTCTCTCATGATCATTTCAAATGAAAACAGCAGTGAATTGTATTTTATAAGTAGGCTATAGGAGTTTTGAAAAATGTAGGTAGAGGCACTTTTTTCTAATGAGCCTAGGTTGAAAATTGACATGACTCTGGAAATTGACAGAGCACTAAGGAAACAGGTATTGATCAGAGACCCAAGTGCAATTCCTGGTACACAAGTTAAGACTATCGTGCTAGTCGTTTCTAAAAACCAAACATCAAATAGTATTGTTTTGCTGCTCTTCAATACTTCATTACCAGCTAACAATGTAATAAATACATTCTGTATCAAGAATGCAATTACATCTAAAGGCCAATGTTGATTGTAGACACAATAAAAGAAGATTCTAGCCTCGGCTATGTATTAGCATGCAAATTACAGCCTCTGAACTTCAACAAGCCGGTTCTTAATTGCAACAGCCTCATATTAGTAATCAAGGGCTCTACTCAGAGTCCATGAGATCGATAGTGGTGGTTGCTGTCGGAAAAAATGCTTTCAGGTGATTGTACACTAGGCAGACAGATTCTAAATAGGAACCGACAAGTTAGTAGTTGTGTCATTCCATTGTTTGCAGTTGCATACTGTCAGCCTACTCTACTACTACTATATACTTAACATAATACATGTTATTTGCGCAGTATGTGTACTGTTTGTAGTATGCAACAGTATGCATGGAATATGTGGATGGCCTACAGAGCACATTGCATTAAATGCTGTATTCAACAATTCAATGTACTTACAGTTGTAGTTTGTGTGTGTGTGTGTGTGTGTGTGTGTGTGTGTGTGTGTGTGTGTGTGTGTGTGTGTGTGTGTGTGTGTGTGTGTGTGTGTGTGGTGTACAGTATGTGTAGAGTCAACTTTTTGACTTACACAGACATACAATATTATACAAGTAACAATGGGATATGGCTGTATATATAAGCATGGCTGTGATTCGTCTGTAATCACAGCATGCCGGCTACGAGTGTGATATTGCATGTATACAACAGTTCGACGACATTGTGTAGATACATAAGAAACAACAACAGAGTGTCTTTAAAAACCCTCTTTTGTGCAAACAACTTCCTTCCGCCATGGATTCAAATCTCAAGTTGACAGTTTAACACTTGAGCCCAAACCTCTGTTACTAAAGTTGTAGGAAATTCAGTCAAAAGTACAAAGGCAACGCTCTGGTATTAAGGAGATACAGATTAAATTTACATAAAATATAATGTGATGAGATTTTGCCCTCAGCCAAAAATATTTGCTCTGAAACAAATAAACAATTAATGAGAACAAAGACCAAAATTATATCTCATGTTTAACCATTATAGAGACATCAGACCCAGTGGGTCTAATGTCTACCATTTTAAAATGTCTACCATTGTGTAGTGTATACTAATTAATAGTGTTTAAAAAATATACAGTATTTAGTGCTGTATACAGTAATAAAGCAATAAGCCCCAAGAAGCTGTGGTTTACAGTGAATTAATAACAGCTAAGGGGCGTTTCGCGTCATGCCTTAAACCCCCTTAGCTGTTATAAATTCACTATAAACCACAGCTTTATTGGGCTTATTTCTTTTATAAAACGGTTATTTCATAAACATAGTAAGGTTTCACAAAATAAAACACAGCAAATAAAGTGTAATGATATACAAAAAAACAGTATTCTTCCACCAAACAATGTAGTATCTCAGAAACAGTTGTGGTTGCAACTAAGTGTTTGCCAAGCAAAACAAAAAAGTAAACAAAGGTGTATGTTTGTAGAGTAATTTACAACAGCTTTGAATGCGGCTCAGCCAGTCAGTATCAAGGACTTGAGCTATCCGTTTTAGAAATACTAATTTTAGTATTAATTTAGTATTACATTCTAAAAAAAATTGCTTTTTATGTATGATTTTGTAAATAATAGCCTTTTTTCTCCTTTTTTTCTCTCTCTCTCTTTTAACTGTTTATTTTTATTTAATTTTTGTTTTGAATAATACATTTTTTAAGTTAAATTTGACCAATCTGCCTGGCGAGAGACAGTTTATTTAAAATGCAAACTAACCGCTTTGATTTATGATATAATAGCTGGATCCCACTTAACGTAAATGCAGTGTGACATAATGAGGTCATGTGATGACAGTTTAGAATCCTATAGTTGAAAATATTCATCATTGCATAATGCATATTGCACGTGTAACAATTTCTGCCGGTATACTCTCTGTATTATGTCTAGTCAATCTGCTCCACCCTCTGGTTCTCACAGGGAATCTTTGCGTGTATATTAAAGGGAGTGGCTGAGCGTGAAATTCATCAGTATGCATGCTGGGTAGAGCAGGAGGTAGCCCTACTCCAATCCACTGGGCAGACTTTCGTATCCAAGCTACTTTGATCTTAACTCCTCGGCTTACACATCCATCCCTGATATATCAGTCCCTTATGTTTCTCTTCACACACCATATTTTACATCTCTACTGTGCCACACGCATTTCTGAAAGAGAGTAAATGGAGCTCTTTTAGTCTCCGGGACATACTAGATAAACAATCAGTGCAATTTCCTCTTGTATGTTGGTTTTTCTTCTTCTTTGTAGTGACTGCACTGTGCACAATAACTGTCATCTGCTCTAAAGAGTCTTAAGAAGTCCTAAGAAGTAAAGTTTTGGCAGTTGGAGCGCTGGAATATGTCTTTGCCGCTAGGCAGTGGGTCTGTTGTCAACCATGACAGTGCATGTACTAGCCCAGTCTGTGTGGTTTGTCTAAATAACGTCTCACTTTGTCACCACAGGAGGAAGAATTTCGACAATAGTCGACCCAGCATGCTTCACTGGAAGCTGCTAATAGACCGCAATTCAGCAGAGCATGCTAACTCCACACAACAAACCCTCTGAATGATGAAAAAGACTCATCACAAAGTGTGGAAGTAGATTCATTTGACTGGTTATAATATACAGTTGAAGTCAAAAGTTTACATACACCTTCCAGAATCTGCAAAATGTTTATTATTTGATTAAAATAAGAGGGATCATACAAAATGTATGTTATTTTTTAATTTAGTATTGACCTAAATAAGATTTTTCACATAAAAGACATTTACATATAGTCCACAGGAGGAAATAATAGTTGAAAATTATAAAAATCCTGTTCAAAAATTTACATCCACTTGATTCTTAATACTGTGTTGTTACCTGAATGATCCATAGCTGTGTGTGTGTGTGTGTGTGTGTGTGTGTGTGTGTGTGTGTGTGTGTGTGTGTGTGTGTGTGTGTGTGTGTGTGTGTTTTTTTTTTTTTTCGTGTTTGTCCTGAATAGTTAAACTGGATGAAGTTAAACTTATTTTTAGATTCATACAATACAAAAGCTTTTATTTGAGATCTTTTGTGAAAATGTAAACGTATTTACTGTTACATAATAAATTTAATATTTTATATTCAAATTATTATTTTATTTAAAAAAATAAAATAAACCTATTTGAAATATAAATCTTTTGTAAAAATGTAAAGGTATTTACTGTGACTTTTGATCAATTTAATATTTTATATACAGATTACTCTGATTAATAAAAAAAAATATATATATATATATATAAATTAATTACTGTCACTTGATTAATTTAATATTTTATATTCAAATTATTCTTTGATTCATTAAGAAAACATTTATTTAAAATATAAATCGTTTGTAAAACTGTAAAAGTATTTACTGTCACTTTTGATCAATTTAATATTTTATATTCAGATTATTCTTTGATTATTAAAATAAAAAAGGTTTTATTTAGAATAGAAAAAAATTATACAAATTAAAATTTATTTACTGATTAATTTAATATTTTATATTCAGTTTATTCTTTGATTAATAAAATTAAAAAAGCTTATTGTGAATAGAAATCTTTTTTTAAAATGTAACAGTACTGTCACTTTTGACAATTTAATATTGGTGAAAACTTTTGGAATTAGAAGATCAGGGTAAGTGTAACTTACCTTGTCTTCTGGGAAACATGTAAGTATCTTTTGTAGCTTCTTAAGCACAGTACTAAATGAATAAAAAAAATATGATATTAAGGCAAAATAAGAAAAATGTACACATCTTCATTCTATTCAAAAGTTTACACCCTTGGCTTTAAATGGATTGTTTATCCTTTCTGGAGCATCAGTGAACATTTAAACCTTCTGTAGTAGTTGCATATGAGTCCCTCAGTTGTCCTCATTGTGAAAAAATGGATCTCAAAATCATAGAGTCATTGTTGAAAAGGGTTCAAACACACAGAAATGCTGAAAAAACTAAGAATTTGTGGGACCTAATGGATTTTTAATAAATGAACAGTGCATCTGTAGTAGTGAGAATCTTCACAGATTCTGTAGAAGTATATTATCCAGTGCGATGTCTGTTTGTATTATGCAGTTGTACTGCAATAACACCATACATTTTGACCCATGCCAAAATAATCTGATTGTAAGAGTTACAGGGTGTTAGACACAGACTGTTTATTTGGCCTTCGGGCCCTCGAAGGATTGGATATTGGCTTAAGTGTGTGTCCGCATGTGTGTGTTTGTGTTTAAGTGAGTCTCTACCCACACTTGACTGATTGCTGGTCAAGGGCATGGACTGTCTGCAGTAGAGCAATGCTTCACGAAAGGACAGGGAGGGAGTTGTATAGGTCAGGAACACTTCATATTCCATTCAGCGTTTTCACATAGACGTCCTTTGTCGTCATTCATTAGATAACAGGTTGTGAAATGACAGAAATGTCTGGAGGAGTTGCAAATGTTTCAGAATACCACAGTGGCCTTTTGAAACGTAATTACATGAATACAGTTTACATGACTGACTATGATTAGATATCAGCGCCATCTTCACAGTCCATCACTTTTGGGGTAAGGGCTTATGAATCTCAATTAAAATTAAAAACTATAAATAAATAGAGATATAAATTTTTATATTCTTTACCTTAGATACTTTATCAAAGAATAATCTGAATGTAAAATATATATATATTTTTTTAAAGTGACAGTAAATACTTTTTTTTTTACATTTTTGCTAAAGATTTCTGTTTCAAATAAAAGCTTTTAATGTTATTGATCAAAGAATAATCTGAATATAAAATATTAAATTGATCAAAAGTGACAGTAAATAGTTTTACATTTTTACAAAATATTTCTATTTAAAAAACTTTTTTTATTTTATTAATCAAGGAATAATCCGAATATAAAATATTAAATTGATCAAGTGACAGTAAATACTTTAACTGTCAGAAACTTTTTTTTATAAAATATTTCTATTTCTTTTTAAAAAGCTTTTTTTATTTTATTAATCAAAGAATGATGTGAATATAAAACATTACATTTATCAAGTGAGCTTAAATGCTTTTACATTTTTACAAAAGATTTATATTTTTAATTGATTTTATTTTATTAATCAAAATATAATCTAAATATAAAATATTTCTTGAGCAAAAGTCACAGCTTTTTTACAAAAGATTTCTATTTTAAATAAAAGCTTGTTTATTTATGAATCAAATAATAATCTGAATATAAAATATTCAATTGATTAAAAGTGACAGTAAATACTTTTAGAATTTTACAAAGATTTCTATTTCAAGTAAGTTTTTTTTCTTTATTTTATTAATCAAAGAATAATCTGAATATAAAATATTACATTTATTAGAAGTGACAGTAAATACATTTACATTTTTACAAAAGATTTCTATCTCAAACAAGAGCTTTTGTATTGTATGATAAAAAAAATAATATAAATATTAATATATGAATATAAAATTAAATTGATCAAAAGTGAAAGTAAATAATTGTACATTTTTACAAAAGATTTCAATTTCAAATAAAAGCTTTTTATTTTATTAATCAGTGAATAATTTGAATATAAAATAGTACACTGATTAAGTGACAGTAAATACTTTTTTATATTTTTACAAAAGATTTCTATTTGAAAAAAGCTTTTTTATTTTATTAATCAAAGGATAATCTGAATATAAAATATAAAATTGATCAAAAGTGACAGTAAAAAAGTATCAAATAAATAATCTGTATGTGTATATATATATATAAAAAAAATTATATTTATATTTATATAAATATATAAATGTATATGTAATATTAATTTTCAATTACATTTATTTAAACGTATCTTAAAAGTATTTATTTTTTTTACTATACTTCTATACTTCATAATCTGTCAGTATTTGTTATGGTTCTATTGCCTCACTTGCAGTCTATCTTGCAGAAAACACTGTGACATGTTGCGCATGAAAAGAAGCAGAAGTTACCAAACTCCATAGCTGTCTTTTAAAGCTCTGCTGTGTTTCATCTCACCCCGAGTGTTGATGGAAAGAGCGCCGCGCTGTTACGTGACACCGTGACTGTAGGGAGCAGTAGTTCCCTGGCAGCTACCACTGCTGCTTAAGATGGGCGAAGGACAAGGCTGAAGATGGGGAGGGGGATGTGGAGGTGGGCGGCAGAGCTAATTCATCACTGTAAACGCCTGTGGAACAGAATGTGTCCAACTCAGTGTCTGTCAAAGGACCCCGCCGGTCCTACAGGCAGTTAATTAACTTCCCGTCCGTGCTGAGAGGAGGTATAAGTGACACAGGTGCCAGCCTCCAAAAGCAACAGTGAGTGTGCTGATTGTAGATTGAGTGCTCTGATGAACTCCCATTAGATTAAAAAAAAAAAGACAGTTGTGTGGCTCATCACCCCAAAGCTAATGCAACTGCAAAACTTACAGAGGGGAGAGGATGTGTGTTCCTCATAATTTTATATGAGGTATATTGCACCCTGACCTGAGAGACTACCGAGACATGAAATCTAATTTGATTTCAATAGTAAAGTAGAATTTACTTAAAACTTGCAGCCAACTGGAGCATATACCATGTTATTCTGACACTAGCTTTAAGATGTTGTCTCTGGAAGGTAATGAAGAAAAAGTTCAACCAAAAATGAAAAATTCTGTCATCTTTAATACACCCTCTATGAAAACTGTATGACTTTTTTTTGCTCGGTGGAGCTCAACAAGTTATTTATAGCAGATTCGTCCAGTTGCTTTTTAATGTGAACTATTTTTATTATATCTTTATGATGCTTTCTGGGCACTTTATGAAGTTTGGGGGCAGCAATAGTTTTATTTATTTTACATTTCTAGGGGGAAAATCAACAATGATTCAAGGTGAAGACATACTGTTCAAAAACTTTTGACTGGTAGTGTAAATTTTTAATGTTTTTTACAGAAGTCTCTTCAGCAAAAACAGTTAAATTTAGAAGTATTTTAACAATTTAAAATTACTGTTTTCTATTTGAACATATTTTAAAATGTAATTTATTCCTGACTTAAAAACCGAATTTTAAGCATCATTAATCCAGTCACATGATGCTTCAGAAATCATTCTAATATTCTGATTTGCTGCTCAAAAAACATTTATTATTATTATTATTATTATTATTATGTTGAAAACAGCTGAGTAGATTTTTCAGGTTTCTTTGATGAAAGTTCAGAATTGATCTGAAATAGAAATCTTTTGTAACATTATAAATGTCTTTATCATCAATTTAAAGCATCCTTACTAAATAAGTATTATTTTTTATGATTTCTTTCTCAAAACAATTATACTGACTCCAAGCTTTTGAATGGTATAGTGTATAATGTTACACAAGCTTTTTATTTCAGATAAATGCTGATTTTAGATCTTTCTATTCATTAAAGAAATTTATAAAAATTTGCTCAAATGTTTTAAATATTGATAATTATTATAAAATTGTTTCTTGAACAGCAAATCAGCATATTAGGATGATTTCTGAAGTACACTGAAGACTGGAATAATGATGCTGAAAATTTAGCTTTGATCACAGGAATAAATTACATTTTAAAATATATTCAAATAGAAGTCATATATTTGAAATAGTAAGAATAGTCTAAAATTGTACTGTTTTTGCTGTACCTTGGATCAAATAAAAGCAGGCTTGGTGAGCAGAAGAGACAAACATATTGAGAAACAACACTTTTTAACACTGATAATAAGAAATATTTCTTGAGCATCAAAACAACATCTCACAGGCTCTAAATCTGAAACAGTAGTGTACAGTATGTCTGCTATTTAATAGTTAATTTTTTTCAAGCTTTGGGTATAGATATTGTCAAGCTTTAGGCATATGGATATAAAAGCCACAAAACTCTGAATTTGATTTCATCAGGACTTTAATTGCTTTTGAAATTCAGTTGGTCAAGTAGATGAACCCTGAAGGCAATAATCTTATATGAATGTAAGAAATATGATTTGGGTTTTATTAAACTTTTATTATTAACTACTAATGACCTGCACCTGCTAGATCTACTAATCTAACCATCATAATTACTTTAATAACATACGCAATTATATGTGATTTCATATATACTTAATTTATAATTATTGCTTGAGGATGTAAATGTCATATATAAATACATAAAGGCCTATTGCTCTCTCTTTTTATGTGTGCATTGTAAGCTGTTTGGCCAATCCTGAAAATCTTTTATAGTTATTATTATTACTTTTTTTTTGTGAAATTGTCACTAGGTTGTTTCAATTAATTAACTGTAGCATCTCTTAGAAAAAAACGTAGTAATCTTTATTAGTATGTATATATGTAGTTTAGTTATGTATTTATTCATGTTTATTATATATTTATTTTCATGTTTCTAAAATTCTGCAAATTTTTTCCCAAATATATAAAATTCCAAGATATAATTTTTTGCTCATACTTAGTATGAATAAATAACTCTTAAATACAATATGTTCAGGAGTTTCTCTGAAAGAATTGGTAATTTAAACTCTTGTGGTGAACAGGAACTAGCCTCTCATCTTACAGCAATATGTGTTAATTATTTATAGTCAGGATCAATGGTTTGACTGAATATATCACTGAAAGTCATTTCCTCCTCTTATGCAGCATTTTTTGAGCATATAATATAAGCAAACATCATAGAATATCAGCTCCCGTACCTTATGAAAAGTAGTATATTGTATAGTATATGATTTTGAGATCCATCTTTTCACACTGAGGACAACTGAGAGACTCAAACGCTTACTGATGCATTAAGAACCAGGGGTGAAAACTTTTGAACAGAATGAAGGTGTGTACATTTTTCTTATTTTGCCTAAATATAAAATATATATATATGTAATTAAGTTAGAAGCTACAGAATATACCTACATGTTTCCCAGAAGACCCTGACCTTCAAATTCAAAAAGTTTTAATCCCCTGCTCTTAATGCATTGTTTTTTTCTTCTGGAGCATCAATGAGCATTTGAACCTTCTGTAATAGTTGCATATGTGTTCTTCAGTTGTCCTCAGTGTGAAAAGATAGATCTCAAAATCATACAGTCATTGATGGAAAAAGGTTCAAATGCACAAAAATGCTGAAAAACCAAAGAATTTGTGGGATCTGGAGGATTTTTCTAAAGAACAGCAGGCAGTTTAACTGTTCAGGACAAACAAGTGACTCACAACTATCACTATATCACTATAACAAAAAAAAAACAAAAAAAAAACAGGTAACAGCAGTTTTAAGAATCAAGCGTATGTAAACTTCTGAACAGGGTCATTTTTATAAATTAAGATACTATTTTCTCTTGTGGAATATATGTCTTTTATGTGAAATATCTTATTCAGGTCAGTACTAAATAAAAAAATAAAGTGTATTTTGTGTGATCCCTCTTGTTTTGATTCTACAAGGTGTATGTAAACTGTTACAAACTCAAAAACCCAAGATACTGGTAGGTTCTTGTGACCACAGTGAGATAAGTGAGAACAGAGTGCTGCCCCCCTCTGAAAGAGCATATGTTCTACCCTCAGATAGTAATCCTTTAATTGTTCCTGACATACTGCTCACTGCAGTCAGTGTCACAAAGTGTTTTGCTGGGGTGTTAATGAAAAACTTTTAGCTTCGGTTGTCCCTGTCCAGACTCCTTCCCTTGTGTCTCTTCCTCTCTGTGGCCAAAGATAAAGCGAGGTCTTCCTGCTAGCCTGCAGGAGCTTAAACGCTGTCACAGGCTGCTGGAGAGGTTCAGAAGGTCTCCCCGAAATTGATCGACTTGCTTGCAAAGACCTCACAGATGGAGGGACCAGCAGAATCAGTGGTCTGTCCCACCATCTGCCATGATGCTGGGAAAAACTTAGTTTTAGCATTAGTTGGTGCTCCCAATGTGACCAAATGTTTATGCAGAAGAGGTGGGCGAGACAGCTTTTAATTTGTTATTTCCAAGAAATGTGTCTGTTCCTAAAATATATATAACAGTCAATATTGATGCAACATCATTGCTTAGAAATCTAGATCCAAATGTAGATACTTTTTGATTTATTAAAAAAGAAATAAGTACTTTTGAATTTGAATTATTAATGATGCATTAAAGTTATCAAAAGCAACAGTAAAGACATACAGTCAGGTCCATATATATTTGGACACTGACACACTTTTCATAATTTCGGCTGTGTATGCCACTAGAATAATTTAAAAAATGATACAATCAAGATGAAATTGAAGTGCAGACTTTAAGCTTTAATTCAAGGGGAACAAAAATATAACATAAAATGCTAAGGAATTACAACCATTTTTATACACAGACCCCCCATTTTCAGGGGCTCAAAAGTAATTGGACAAATAAATATAATCATAAATAAATTGTTCATGTTTAATATTTTGTTGAGAATCCTTTGCAGGCAGTGACTGTCTTAAGTCTGGACTCATGGACATCACCATAGACTGGGTTTCCTCCTTTGTAGTGCTTTGCCAGGCCTTTACTGCAGCTGACTTCAGTTGTTGTTGGTTTGTGGGTCTTTCTGCCTTTAGTTTTGTCTTCAGAAAGTGCAATGCATGCTCAATCAATTTGAAATCAGAAGATTGACTTGGCCATTACAGAATATTCCACTTTTTTACCTTTAAAAACTCCTGGGTTGCTTTTGCTGTATGTTTTAGGTCATCGTCCATTTGTACTATGAAGAGCCGCCCAAACAACTTTGCTCCATTTAACTGAATCTGGGCAGACAGTATATCCCTATACACTTCAGAATTCTTCCGACTGCTTCTGTCTTCTGTCACATCATCACTAAACACCGGTAACCCAGTGCCACTGGAAGCCATGCATGCTCATGCCATTACACTGCTCCACCATGTTCACAGATGATGATGTTGTAGGCTTTGGATCATGAGCTGTTCCAAGCCTTCTCCATACTTTTTTCTTCCCGTCATTCTGGTACACATTGATTTTAATTTCAGCAGCCCAAAAAATGCTTTTCCAGAAGTGGTCTGGCTTTTTTAAATGTTGACTTTGACAGTGACACGCCTACCTCCTGGAAAGTATTCTTCACTTGGCTGGATGTTGTAAAATGTTTTATTACCATGGAGAGGATCATCCAGTCATCCACCATACTGTCGTCTGTTAACAATTCATACTGATGTTTGTTATATAATGTAAAAATCTGTTATCAGAGTTAGAATCAAGGCTTATCAGCACTGAGAAAATTGGAAATTTGTTCCATGCATAAGTGCTTGCCCTTACCTCAAAACTCAAAGTCATCACACTAATATTACCCGCAGCTAACAACCTCTCCATCCGCAGAGATAAACTCATAATTCTCTTGTCCATGTTGAGATTCTCTTTAGTTCAGTGAATCAATACAGTCCACAGTAATAATTTAGCATGGAGTACTGGGAATCGGACTTATAGCACCTGTCAGAGCTCATGTCAATCAAGTAACTGTTAAATATTATATTAAATATAAAATAATTGTGTGTTTATATTTTCACACAAAGGCCAGCCAATAATGAGGTAATTATGGTTGTTTTGAGTCACTGATACGTCAGATGGCTGGTGTGCAGAGGGTCGCTCCAGCCAGGTGGTAGCTGTAAGAGAGATGTTCATTAGCTAGCTTGGAAAAGTATGCTGATACTAATGGTGCTGTGCTCGCACCCCATGCCGGAGCGCTGGGAGAGCAGGGCAGACCCTGCCACCTGTTACACAAACTGGCCCAATGCTTTTGGGAGATACTGTATGTGGAGACATCTGGAACTTTCTCAACATTCTAGAATGTTCTTATAGCTTTCTTGGATGGATTTTATTGATTAACCAAGTGGGTTTTTTAAAATTCATTTCTTATATTTATAGAATTGTATGTGTGAGGTCAAAATTTTACATACACCCTGCAGAATCTGCAAATTTTTAACTATTTTAGCAAAATAAGAGGGATCATAAGGGATCTGAATAAGATAAAAGACATTTACGTATGGTCCACAAGAGAAAATATCAGTTGAATGTATAAAAATGTATAAGAAGTTTTCAGCATTTTTGGGTATTTAAACCCTTTCCAACAATGACTGTATGATTTTGAGATCCATCTTTTTACACTGAGGACAACTGAGGGACTCATATGCAACTATTACAGAAGGTTAAAATGCTCACTGATGCTTCAGAAGCAAACACAGTGCTTTAAGAGCTGGTGGGTGAAAACCTTTTGAATTTGAAGATCAGGGTAAACTTATTTCATTTTCTGGGAAAGATGTAAGTATCTTTTGTAGCTTTTGACGGGCAGTACTAAATAAAAAAATATGATATTTATGAAATCTACACATCTTCATTCTGTTCAAAAGTTTACACCCCTGGCTCTCAATGCATTGTTTTTCCTTCTGGAGCATCAGTGAGTGAACCTTCTGTAATAGTTGCAAACGAGTCCCTCAGTTGTAAAAAAGATGGATCTCAAAAGCATACAG
This sequence comes from Garra rufa, assembly GCF_049309525.1. Classification (NCBI taxonomy): domain Eukaryota; kingdom Metazoa; phylum Chordata; class Actinopteri; order Cypriniformes; family Cyprinidae; genus Garra; species Garra rufa. Next base: position 15,808,526 of record NC_133380.1, read on the forward strand.
TCATTGTTGGAAAGGGTTCAAATACACAAAAAAGCTCAAAAACCAAAGAATTTATGGGCCCTGAAGGATTTATCTGAAGAACAGCAGGCAGTTTAACTGTTCAGGACAAACAAGAAATTCATGAACAACTATCACTAAACAAACAAACAAAAAAAAGCACACAGCTGTGGATCATTTTAAAGTAACAACACAGTATTAAGAATCAAGTGTATGTAAACTTTTGAAAGTGTCTTTTTTTTATATAAATTCAACTATTATTTTGTCTTGTGGACTATGTAAACGTCTTTTATGTCAAATTTCTTAATCAGATCAGTACTAAATAAAAAATAACATGCATTTTGTATCATCCCTCTTATTTTGCAATTTTGCAAATCTATGCTAAACTTATACTTAGCCTTAGAGTAAAAACTAAGAATTTATTACCCAATGGCTAATTTTAGACATCATTTAGTCGCCTGAGTGAAGATTTAGTCGCAATGCGAATGATTTACTCACATTGTAGAGGGTTGAGATACCTTCATTTTAATAATAGCAAATTTCTAAAATTAAGTAAACATTGGTTTTACATAATATTTGCTCAAATATTTCACTCAACAATAACAGAAAAAATGCAAATAAGTTTGTTAATCAGGCAAGCCGGCACAATATCTCAAATGCCAATTGTCAGGCGATTAATTGGCCTAGTTGATAAATCGCTCAGCCAGTGCTTCACTTCAGCCACTGTCTTGTTTGTTGGTTTGGTATGTTAATAGTATAATCACAAAAATCCATGCACCCGATCACCATCTGTGCCTTGTCATCCGGTCCGTGAGGAAAGCTCTACTCTACCCTGGCTGATGGAATTTGAACTAACTTCAGAATTGAGACAAAACATCTCCTCGTAACGAGGCTCTTAGCTTTGTTGTCTTAATTGATGCGATGTGACTAATATAATTGCTGTGGCACATCGTTCACGGCTGCAGAGGCAAATTACGTGTCGCTACACCGAAAGCAGCGCTGCGACTCAAACCCACACACCCCGAGACGGTGGTTCTGCGTGAGCCCTTCTTAATGACAAGGGTGTGTGTTATTGTGTGAAGGCCTGTTATTTTCTGACACCGGTGCAATTTAACACATCACAGCTCATGGTGGATTAAAGCAAAACAGGTCTTTGTGAGCAAATAAAGCCCACCCTGACACCAGCCGTCTACTTAATGACCTCCTCCTTCAGAAGACTAGCGCTCTTTATGCGTGGAGGGTGTTTTGTTTGCACACGCTGTTCTTAGAATGACTCCTCTGGTGTGGTAGTTTAGAAAATGGTCGCCTTACATCTCCAAAGCATTATTCCTCATTTTCATTTCTGCCGGTCTTTCTTATCCCCAGAGGTTCTCAAACTTTAATAAATCGCAACTCCCTCAGAGGAGCGCTACTGGTGAAGGACAGCTGAAATTATGTATGCTGTGGTCAGAAGAAGAAGAGCAGTTAGAGCAGGTTAGAGTTTTATGCAGTTTATATGTTTCATTTCTTGTTTGGAAGTAAAGAGTCACAGGCAAAATTCCTTTCCTCACGAGTCTCAGATGCAGTACAGTAAAGAGAATAGCCTGCAACATTAGTCTGGGTGGAGAATGGTCCGTGTCTCTGATGAAATCTGTGGCAACCAACCCAACAACATTATTGTTTGCAGGAAATGCAGACATTAAGAGTCTTAGAATAATTTTGAAAATA
>NC_133380.1:15812729-15851173 GCF_049309525.1 Garra rufa
AATGCCTTATCCTACAAAACAGTGAAAAACAGTTTTTTTTTTTTTGTAAAAGACATTAGTAGTGTTTCAACAATAATCTATTACCAAGTAAACTGAAAATAAAACCTTTTTTTAGCTATTTAATTAATATCCCACATTTAATACAAGGTAAGCTTTGTAGACAGGACTTGTAATTTAAGTATTAAAATAATGTGTTAAACAATGCTTTTATTATTTATTTTAATAGATAATTTACTATTGTATTTTATTGTGCATTTTTTTGTAGAAAGACATTTGTAGAGTTTCACCAATAATCTAAAAATCTATTTTAAAAAAACTGTGAATAAACTTTTTTCAGCTAGTTAATTAAATAATACCCACATTTAATACAAGGTAAGCTTTGTAGACTGGATTTGTGCTATATTGTTGATTTGCACCTAAAATTATTAAAATTGAAAATTCAAGTATTTAAATAAAGTATTAAAATAATGTTTATATTGTTTATTTTTTATAGATAATAATTTATACATTTTATTTTTTTTATTTTTTTGTAGAAAGAGATGTGTAGTGCTTCAGCAATAATCTATGACCAAATAAACTGTAAATAAAAAAATTTTCAGCTAGTTAATTAAACTAAAATCCCGTGTTTAATACAAGGTAAGCCTTGTAGACCCGATTTGTGCAAAATTGGTCATTTGCACCTCAAATTATTGAAATTAAAAATTCAAGTATTAAAATAATGTTTTTTTAATTATTCATTTTTTTATAGATAACACTTTATTATTTTATTTCATTTTATATTTTATTTTGACTTTATCATTATTTTATTTTTATTTTATTATTATTTTAAGTAACACAAAGTAGATTGGCTGATTTATTTATTTATTTTTAAATTGTAACAAACCCATTTGTAGTGTTCCAACAATATTTATGACCAACAAAACTGTAAATTAATTAAATAAATAAATAAATATAAATAAATAAAATTTGCACCCAAAATAATTGAAATAAAAAATGTAAAAAATAAAATAAAAATTTTATTTTATTTTATTGGCCAATAATTTTTTTTTATTTTTTATTTTTTTTAGTGTTCCAACAATAATTTATTACCAAATAATTGTAAATGATTTTTTTTTACTGCTAGTTAATTAAATTAATATCCCACATTTAATACAAGCTAATCTTTTTTGACCTGATTTGTGCAATATCGTTCATTTACGCCCAAAATAATTACAATAAAAAATTCAAAAATCATGCTTTTATTATTTGTTTTTATAGATGATAATATAATAATTCATTATTTTATTTCATTTTTCTATTTAAATTTTATAGTTTTTGTAGAAACACATTTGTAGTGTTCCAACAATAATTTATGACCAAAAAACTGTATTAAAATGAGAGATTAAAATAATGTTTTTAATTGTTTGTTTATTTATAGGTAATATTTTATTTGAATTGTATTATTTTTTATATATATATTATTTTATTTTATTATTTTAAGTAACACAGTCACAGTAGATTGGGCAATAGTATTATTATTATTTATTTTTTTATTTTTTTAGTGTAATCTATGACAAAAAAACTGTCTGGATTTGTGCTGTATTGTTGGAACAAAATAAATAAAATAATAAATTCAGGTATAAAATAAATTTTTGCAGATAATAATTTAAAGTAACACAGTCAAAGTACATTGGGCAATTTTTATTTATTTATTTTTAATGGACATTGTAACATGGACATGATCTGAGGTTTAAATTCCCCCGGCCGATTATCAGCACCGATAGTAAGCATTTTTATGGTTATCTGTCATTTTCAGAACCAATTTCCTGATAAAATAACTTAAAAGCATTTGAAAGATTTTTTTTTTTTGTCAGAGCCCTTGTTATTCCTAATTTCGACATTTACACCAGACATATATCAGTTCGAAATATCGGTCTACTTGATCTGTAATAATCAGTATTGGCATCGCCCCCGGAAAATCACATCAATCGATCCCTAGTTTGAATATAACTTAATTCAAACAACGCCAGTAATCTTTTTTTTTTTTTTTCAAAGTAATCTTTTAATAATTTTTGTTATGGCTGTAGTTTTAAATTTATATTATTTTGAGTGTGTTACTGTAATTTAAATTATTTGTAAATACAGTCATTTTATTTACATTTTGTTTTGTTGCAGCATTATGTTAAACTGCTTTAAATTAGTTTTTCCCCACATCAATTTACACTCCATACACCATAATAATGACAAAGCAAAAACCAGATTTGCAAATTTTACAAATTTATTAAAAATAAAACACTGAAATATGTACATTGCATAAGTATTCATAACCTTAACTCAGTACATAGTTGAAGCACCTTTACAGCCTCAAGTCTTTTTGGGTATGATGTGACAAGCTTTGCACATCTGCATTTGGCAATTATCTGTCACTGAGCTCTACAGGCAGTTATCTTGACCTCAGGACTTGGTTTTTGCTCTGATATGCATTTTCAGCTCTTAGACCTTTTCTGAGAGGTGTGTGCCTTTCTGAATCATACTCATTCAAATGAATTTGCCACAGTTTAACTCCACTCGGAGTGTAGTAACATCTAGAAGCAGTATGAATTCTCCTGAGCTAAATTTCGAGTGTCCCAGAAAAGGGTATGAATACTTATGCAATGGGATCTTTTCAGTTGTTTTTATTTTTAATAAATTTGCACAAATGTTAAAAACCTATTTTGTGCTTTGCCATTATGGAGTAGGGAGTGTAGATTGATGTGGGGAAAAAAGTAATTTAAAGTAGTTTAACATAAGGCAGCAACATAAAATGTGAAAAAAACAATGAAGGGGTATGAATACTTTCGCAAGGCACTGTATGCAGAGTCTTGCCAACAACCCTGAGTAAGGTCAGTATTGTGTGTGTGTTTGTTGAGGGGCCTGATTTTCCAGTAGAATTTTTTTTTCATCCCTGCAGGCTAGTTCTGGATTTGTGGGTATTTTTGGCTGTAGACGTGATTAACCTTCATCTACTCAGTGAAGATTCCTTAAGGCAGATGCTGTGGGAATCTCTCGGTGGTCACTCTGCCCCCGCTGGATGCTTGTTAACTCTGCATGCGTGTTAATCACAGTGAGTGTGTCTTGCTGCGATGTGTGGCGTGAGGCGACATCATTGACAGATTGATATTTCATTCCTCCAGTGTTTAGCCACACAGCCTCCTCACTTACACACATGGACTCCCGCTTGCCTTTCAGGTGTTGATTAAAATGGTTCCAGCTCCCACCCCTCTTCCGCCGAAACACAATCATGCGCATCTGTGCTGAGAGCTTGGAAGTCTTCGTGCAAAACTAACTCTTGGAAACCAACAGCCAAAACCCAAAATCAACACAGGCTGAGTGCCAGATGCAAATACAGTTTTCTTGGGTTTATTAAATGTCATTTTAATAAAGTTGCCGGAAACTTGAGTAACTACAATATAATGCTTTTTTACAAATGACATTTTGTGATTATTAAAATTACTAGAGAAATCTTTCTACTTCAGATTTTCACTTTTAATTCAATATGTTACCTGCCAATTCTTTGTAATATTTATGGAAACTGTTTCTACAGTATTTTTTTCAGACCACTTATATCTGGAGAAGAATTTAGTTTATTATTAGCTTTTGTTTAGGTTAAAAGTGCATCTAAATTGAGCTATTTTGTTTCAAATATAGCTTTTTTCAGTTTATATAAGTCACATTGTTCTTGTCTTTTTATATTGTGGTGGTATGTGTCACATCCTGGAATCAAAAGGGTGATTTGTCAGTCTGTAACAGATTGTTCTGCGTGTCACTGAAACAGCCAAATGTTTCTAGATTCAGACAGTAGTTATACTGGAATCTGTTCATAAAAAAAAAAACCTTGAGGATGTCTCACTCACAATATTACTTTTCATTTCTTTCAGAATATCTGTTACTTCCATCTGACTTAAAGTTTTATGACCGTTGTCATGGAGATGTATTATTGGGTTGGTTTTATTATATGGGATACAGAGCTGAGGGAAACCTTTTAAGTAAACATTTTTCTTTAGGGTAGCAGATACAAAGCACTAGTGAATCTCTGTTATAGTACCTTTCAAAGCTTTGGGGTCTGTAAAATTTATATATGTGACCCTGGACCACAAAACCAGTCTTAGGTATAACTGGTATATTTGTAGCAATAGCCAAAAATACATTGTATGGGTCAAAATTATACATTTTTCTGTAATGCCAAAAATCGTTAGGATATCAAGTAAAGATCATGTTCCATGAAGATATTTTGTACATTTCCTACTGTAAATATATCAAAACTTAATTTTTGATTAGTAATATACATTGCTAAGAACTTAATTTGGACAACTTTAAAGGTGATTTTCTCAATATTTAGATTTTTTTGCACCCTCAGATTCCAGATTTTCAAAGAGTTGTATCTCAGCCAAATATTGTGCTATTCTAACAAATTATTATTTGCTATTTTCCTGGTAAAAGCGGGTGCACCCAATTGTAAATTTTATGGGTCTTGTTTCCAGTCTCATTCATGTCCAGCTATTTTCAGCTGTACAAAACAGCTTGTTTTGTTACTTGATATTGCAAACTGCTGTGTCTTACCATATTATTTTAATGAACACACTGCTTTGTAGTGCAAACAGTGTTACTTTTTAATTCATGTTGTTCTTCTTTTCTTTTTTCCCTGTCCACCTTTTTCTGAACCTGGAAGTCTCGCCCGACGGGAACGGTGCTTTACATTTCCAGTCTCTGGTGTTTCTAGTCAAATTGAGATATTTTCCAAACGATAATATACGATAACGTTACTCCACCCCAAAATGAAAATTTTGTCATTAATCACTTACCCCCATGTCGTTCCAAACCCATAGAAGCTTTGTTCCTCTTCAGAACACAGTTTAAGATATTTTGGATGAAAACCTGTTACTTGAGAATCCTGTCAATGGGACAGTCACAAAACTCCCGGTTTTCATCTACAATATCTTAAATTCTGTTCCGAAGGCGAACAAAGATTTTACAGGTTTGGAAAGACATGGGGGTAAGTGATTGATTGATGACAGAATTTTGATTCTGGGGTAGAGTAACCCTTTAAACCTGCACACATTTTTATATTTAGTTACATTGAGGAAGTTTCAATTCAGTCTATCTTTTTTACCCCTTTTTAAAATGGATTTCTATGAAGGCTGAAACACACAAGCAGCCAAATGGAAGTTAGAATCCATCATGGCACCACTCATTGGTTTCTCAGGAAAAAAGTGGATGGCGGATAATGAACCGGAAGTTTCGCCCATAGGCTTAAAGGAGTAGTTCACTTTCAGAACAAAAAATTACAGATAATGTACTCACCCCCTTGTCATCCAAGATGTTCTTGTCTTTCTTTCTTCAGTCGTAAAGAAATTATCTTTTTTGAGGAAAACATTTCAGGATTTCTCTCCATATAATGGACTTCTATTGTGCCCCCAAAGTTTGAACTTCCAAAATGCAGTTTAAATGGAGTTTCAAAGGGCTCTAAATGATCCCAGCCAAGGAAAATGTCTTATCTAGCTAAACAATCGGTTATTTTCTAAAAACATTAACAATTTATATACTTTTTAATCTCTACACAGAGTACACACAGAGCTAGATAAGATGAGCATTTGAGGTTAAAAAGTATATAAATTGTATATTTTTTTTTTAAGAAAATAACCGATCGTTTTGCTAGATAAGACCCTTCTTTCCTTGGATGTGATCGTTTAGAGCCATTTGAAGCTGCATTTTGGAAGTTCAAACTCTGGGGCACCATAGAAGTCTGTTATATGGAGAGAAATCCTGAAATTTCCTTACGACTGAAGAAAGAAAGACATGAACATCTTGGATGACAAGGGAGTGAGTACATTATCTGTAAATTTTGGTTCTGAAAGTGAACTACTCCTTTAATTCCATGTTAAAAAAGGGTGGATTTATTTCTTATAACATTGATATTAATAATAATATACCCCATTTTTAACAGTAGTGTACATCAGTGATGCGCGGGTTGATCCAAAATGAGCGGGTCACCCGCGGTTACCCGCGTTTACGAGTCATCCAAAAATATAGTACTAGACACAATTTTCTATGAAATACATAGACCGACACTTTATTGGCTGAATAAAATTTACCTTTTGAATGTTGAGCGTTATTAACTGTTGAATAAATGCTGACACGGGACAAAATGCCCGATTTCCCAACATGTTGAACTGAGCAATGCCATTGTACCATTTTAATAGGCTACTTTTAAACGCATTTAGCTCAGTAATGTCAGCTTTATGTATTTTCTGAGAGGGGGTGGGGTTTTTGTTGGGAAAGTCGGGGAAGAGACGCACACTTCGATTAGACTGGATAAACACAAGCAGCAACTTAATTGTTAAGAAAATGGTATTCCTAATAAATGTCTCGAATATTTTGAATATGTCCAATGCTTCTCTTTCTTTTTGGAATTATTAGACACATTTCACGATGTCTTTTCAAATGCCTAGGTCTGTTTAATTTCCTTAATTATAAAAATTTCTAGCTCTGTTTTTAAACGTTTATTCGAGCAATAATATATAAATTATCTCATGTATATGCTTGTTTAAAACCAGGGATTAAAAACGAATTCCATGTAAAAACTGTATTTTTTCTTTACATTTCCAGAGAGCAAAACGAACAAAATTAAACATTACTTAATAAATTCAAAGCACTATAATTTCCTTATTCATTTGATACAACTATTATAGCTAGACAAAAATAAAATAATATAATTTTGTCATATTCGTGATTCCTGAATTTATATATGAAAACTTCGTTTTGAAGTGCATTCATTATGTTTGTATAAGAAAAGTCGTTAACCTAGCCTATTAAGTTCAGTTAATATTCTTGATAATTTTTAGAAGCAGTTAAAAGTTAAGAAAAAATGAATTAGCTTGTAGTCTATATATATTTAGGGCTATAGGCTAATCTTTTTCTTAACTTTTATTACACTGTAGATCGAAATAAAATAATTATTGGTCATATTTAACATCGGAGAATCACTGACATAATTTAGAGCACTTCGAAAACGAAACTATTTAAATCTGTATAAAGGAAAGACAAAATAAATCACAACAAGAACAATCTGTATATTTCTTGTAATCAAGAACATGTCTTTTGACAAAATTAGCCTACCTAATTAATGCCGAATGATGTTTGACAGTGAAGGCACCTCCACTGCAGCCGCATATAATCGCTGGTGTCAGTCGCAAATATTAAACATGCGGGTCAGGAAGCGGGTCGGTACAATATTTACTTTTTTTTGTTTGCGGTCCGAGTTGCGGGCGGGTTAGTTGAAAATGTGGGTCGGGTTCGGGTTGTTTATACATTGACCCGTGCATCACTGGTGTACATCTGCTGTCTCTGTGAGAAGTTCAGAAAATCTTTTTGAGGCTATACGTCAAGTGATTGTGATAAAGTAATCAACACAATCAGCGCTTCCCTCTTATGTCCCCCCTTACAAGTTTGGAAGCCGTAATTATGATTTGCTCACGAGTGATTGGTTTGAGGAAAAAAATGGTGGGCATCTTGGGCAATTTCACATTTATTTCCCTTTTTAACACTGGCAGAACATAAAGTAGAGCAAAAAATTCACAACAGACTTGATATTGATGTTTTAGCTGTTTATTTTTATGCTGGCACAGAAAATGTTGGCAATTGTTTGGCTGTGCAATTCAGTCACATCATAAACAGCTAAAGGAGTAATGCAAGCTAAACTGTGCAGTCGGAATTCACAATAAAAACTTAATTATGTGCAATAGCAATTATCTTCAGCAGTGAGTTTTTAATTTACAGTACATGCCTACAGCTCTGAAAATCTGGGTTTAGAGAAGTTTGTTCATCTGTTAGTTACAATTATTCTGTCATGGCTTGAAGGCTGCATTAGAATGACATTTTCATATGCAGCATGAACCTCTTTCTTATGAGCATGACTGTATGCGAACATTGTGTGGACTCAAGCCTTTAGTATCGATCATGGCTTTATTTTGATATTTTCTTAGCTCATGTAACAACTGTCAAGCGAGAACAGCAGTGCTTTGAAGTGTGTGTTCAAATTGATTTCTGTGTGTCCTCAGGGCTTGCCATCATGACTTTGGATGTTTCTTAGTTAAAGTTTCAAAAAGTTTTTATTTACTAAAGTGAAGTATTAGGAATCTTGAATCTCTTTCAAATCCTTGTTTTCCCCTTGTGTTAATGTGTGTCATTTTAAGGAAGTATAGTGAACAAGCTCATTTCTTTCAGGCCAAACAAACTAAACTGATTTCACCATAGCAGTAGGGGTGCGAAATTAAATAGGTAATATAATGAGTTATGGTAATCGCGCCAACTTCACACACTGCCGAATTTAATCAGTTTGTTAGCGCAATTATTCCCCCCCGTCATTATAGTGTGAAAAGAAACTTTTTTTATCAGAGCTCTGGCTTTCTTTTTGGTGAAATTATTTGATAAGGGTGATAATGTCCCATCTCTTTCTGATTTTTCCAGCTCCAATTTTGGCTAATAAGGATCTTAGGAACTTCTTTTAGCTTTGAAAACTACTAAAGCTTCAAGTTTGAAAGCGTATGCTTAGCTGAGGTTCGTTTTATCAGGTTCAGGAGCGTTCTGATACGGCGGGCTTTTCTCAAGCTCATTGGTGGCTTGGATAGAAAATTCATTTTTTTTTTTTTTGACGATATGTGATACATTAGCACACAGCTGATGTAAAAAGGAATTCAGGCAATGGAGGTTCTTGCTTGTTAAATAACTTTGCAAAGAAACTGCTGCGAAACTTTGTCCGGAATTTTGTTCTGGAACATCATCTGTCAAACGAAGTCAAAGTTTCTTTCTTTCTTTCTTTCTTTCTTTCTTTCTTTCTTTCTTTCTTTCTTTCTTTCTTTCTTTCTTTCTTTCTTTCTTTCTTTCTTTCTTTCTTTCTTTCTTTCTTTCTTTCTTTCTTTCTTTCTTTCTTTCTTTCTTTCTTTCTTTCTTTCTTTCCAGATAAGAGAAATAAAATATTAAATTGTATTAAATTACAATATAACAATTTTCTTATTTGATTTTATTTTCCTGTGTTCCCAGAACAACATCCCTGTCAAACAAAGACTTTCTTTCTTTCTTTCTTTCTTTCTTTCTTTCTTTCTTTCTTTCTTTCTTTCTTTCTTTTTTTTCCAGATAAGAAAGAATATGAGAAAAATATTATTATTATTATTTATTTTTATTTTTTTTAATTCCTGGAACACCATCCCTGTTAAACAAAGTCCTTTCTTTCTTTATTTATTTATTTTTTTGCTTTCTTTCTTTCCTTCCAGATAAGAAAGAATATGAGAAAAAGAAAATAAAAATATAAATTAAAATGTATTAAATTACAATATAAAAATGTATCTATTACTTTATGCATTTATTTTATTTTATTTTATTTTATTTTATTTTATTTTATTTTATTTTATTTTATTTTATTTTATTTTATTTTATTTTATTTTATTTTATTTTATTTTATTTTATTTTATTGTTTTCCTGTGTACCTGGAACACCATCCCTGTTAAACAAAACCTGTCTGTCTGTCTTTCTTTTTCTTTCTTTCTTTCTTTCTTTCTTTCTTTCTTTCTTTCTTTCTTTCTTTCTTTCTTTCTTTCTTTCCAGATAAGAGAAATAAAATATTAATTACATTGTATTAAATAACAGTATAAAAACTGTAAAAAAATCTTATTTTATTTTATTTTCATGTCTTGCTGTGCTCCCTGAACACCAAGCCTTTTTCTTTATTTCCAGATAAGAAATAAAATAATAATAATAATAGTATAAAATAATATTACTATATTATTTTTACGTTTTGCTCCTGAAACACCATTCTTTCTTTCTTTCTTTAAGAGAGATAAAATAATATTTATAATATATTAAATTACAGTAAAAAAAAATGTTTTATAATTTTATTTTCATTTTTCCCTTGAACACCATCTCTGTCAGACAAACTGTTTTCTTTCTGAAAAGAAAAAATAAATTATGTATTACACGTAGGACAGAATGTTATCAAGTTAAACACAACACAAAAATGCCTGTCTGAGTGCTCACTTAAGAGTAGGCCATAGCAATGTTTACTTTCATGTGTAATTTGTCAAAGTTGTTGATCTAGGAATATGTTCTACTTGGTAAAATCTCCATAAGTGCTGTATCCAAAACACAACAACTGTATCCAAGGAACAACTGTAAATGTAGTCATAGCTACAGTACATGCATATTATGTGGATTCAGTGTGAAGATGTATGTCCTTGATTCTTTAAGTATACAAATGCTTCAGTTAAGTCATGTTTAATCAAAACGATGTGGCCAATCTCATTCATACGGCACACTTTCTCTCATTAATCATTACAATTCTGTTCTCTCTGTCTGGTCGCTTTCTTATCGTGAGTCCAAACACGTACAGCTCGCACGACTACTGACATTCACTCTAGCCCTCTCAACCTCTCTCTTTCCTTCTCTCTCCTTCCTTCTGTTTTGAGTCCCCAAGGACTCTTCATTCTCACGCATCCTATTTGTAGTGAAATATTAAAATGTCTGTATAATTTTTTTGTCTCGAATAATTATGAAAGCTGAATTGGAGAGGCACTGAATGAGGTGTAAAGAATGAAACCGTGATTGAAAAAGAATGAAAAAAGACACATTGTAAGGAAATACAATACAAGGACTGCCATGGTGCTCGTCAAATGAAGCAGCACCGGGCTGAAAAGGAATGAAATATAAGTTTTTCCAAAACGTTTACCTCATTACTTTGGTTTGTCCCCAAAAGGTCAGCGGCGAAAATTCGGCAGGAGGCCGTGAATTGTAGAGGAGGTTAAAGCGCTACGGCTCGGACCGACCTTTTCCATCAAACGGAAAGGCAAATTGCGAAGTTGTCTTAAAGACCTCCTGACAGGCTTCTGTGAAAGTGTGGAGTACAGTATTCAGTGGACCGGAGATGACAAAAAGAAAGGGGATGAGAGTAAGAGAGGAAGAGGGGAGGAATGACATTAACATCATAACCAGTCTGTCAGAGAAAGAGCAAGAGAGAGCGTGACATCCAAGCGGGTTAGATGTTCCAGTTCTCACTATTAACTATGACTTCTGCCTTAAAAAACTCCTTATTTGCTGCTTTTTATTAGTTAGTAAGTTAGATTTTAAGTTTAGGCATAAGTGCTTCAAAGGCTGATGCGAAAGAGATGAAATTGTTGAATGTTCTTTGTGCACAGAAAGTATTCTCGTAGCTTCATAAAATTATGGTGTCACATAATGTCACATGGACTATTTTAATGATGTCTTTATTTCCTTTCTGGGCCGTTTGAACATTTTAGTTGCATTGCTGTCTTTGCAGTGTCAGAAACTGCAAAGTTCATATTAATTCAATACAGATTTTTTTTTTTTTTTTTGCAGTTTTAAGAGATTTAGTTTGTATTAATGTATTTTTTTTTAGATATAATTGCATTTTAGTTGCATTATACAGAAATAGTCACAACTGTGATGTACCGTTGTGATGTACCGCAGACACCAGAGTTAAATTTGCATTTGTTTTTAGATTAAATTGCATTATAATTGCATTAAAGAAAGTCACAACTGTGGTTTATAGTTGAAATTGTGAGATTTAGGTTCACAGTTATGAAAAATAAAGTCGCAATTATGAGAAACCGACACAGTTTTGAGATATAAAATCACAGTTAGGAGTTTTAAGAGATTTTTGTCAGAAACATTCACAATTGTCAGATTTAAATTTGCCATTTTTTATATATAACTGTATTATAGTTGCATTGAAGAGAAGTTCAATTTTGAGATTTAGATTCACAATTATGAGAAAAATATCACAATTATGAGAAATAGACAGTTGTGAGATATAATTTTGAGTTGAGTTTTTAGCTGTTGTCAGAAACGGTCACAATTGCCAGATTTACATTTGCAATTTTTAGATATAATTACATTTTAGTTGCATTAAAGAGAAATAGTCACAACTGTGATGTACCGTTGTGATGTACCTCAGTCGCCGCAGTTACAGAGAAAATTGCATTATAATTGCATTAAAAAGAGTCACAACTGTGGTGTTTAGTTGCAATTGTGAGATTTAGGTTCATAATTATGGAAAAATAAAGCCACAATTATGAGAAACCAACACAGTTGTGAGATATAAAATCACAATTACGAGTTTTAAGAGATATAGTTGTAATTTTAAGATCGTTTTTCCACAATTTTCAGAAACATTCACAATTGCCAGATTTTAATTTGCCATTTTTAGATATAACTGTATTATAGTTGCATTGAAGAGAAATAGTCACAACTGTGATGTATCATTGCAACTGGGAGATTTAGGTTCACAATGATTTAAAAAAAAAAAAAATCACAATTATGAGAAATAGACAGTGAGATATAATTTTGAGTTGAGTTTTTAACATTCGCAACATTTGGATATAATTGTATTGTAATTGTATTGTATTGTGCACAGTTGTAAGATATAAAATCTCAGTTACGTGAAATAAAGCTGCAGTTTTAAGAGATTTAGTTGTAATTTGGAGATCTTTTTTTTTTTTCACAATTGTCAGAAACGGTCACAATTTCCAGATTTTAATGTTTATTTTTTAGATATAATTGATGTAATTTTTAGGTTCACACTTATGTAAAAACAGACAGAGTTATGAAATATAAAATCAGGATTACGAGACACAAAGTGCAGTTTTAAGAGATTTAGTCAAAAACAGTCACAATTTCCAGATTTAAATTGAAATTTTTTTTAGATATAATTGTATTATATTTGTATTAAACAGAAATACTCACAACTGTGATGTATGCTGCAAATGTGAGATTTAGGTTCACAATTCTGAGAAATTGACAATTGTAAGATATAAAGTCACAATTACGAGAAATAAAGGTGCAGTTTAAAGAGACTTGGTTGTAATTTTGAGATCATTTTTTCACAATTGTCAGAAACTGTGACAATTTTCAGATTTCAATTTGCAATTTTTAGATATAGTTGCATTAGTTGCATTAAAGATAAATAGTGACAACTGTGATGTATCGTTGCAATTGTGAGATTTAGATTCACAGATATGAGAAATAAAGTTACAATTGTGAGAAATAAAGTCACAATTATGAGAAATAGACAGTTGTGAGGATATCATGAGTAATAAAGGTGCAGATTTATAAAATGTTGTTGTAATTTTGAGACAATTTGTTTTCTGCAACTATTGGAAACAGTCACAATTGCCAGATTTAAATGTTCAAAAAAAAAATTTTTTAAATATAATTGCATTATAGTTGCATTAAAGAGAAGTAATCACAACTGTGATGTATAGCTGCAATTGTGAGATTTAGGTTCACAATTATGAGAAATAGACACAGTTGTGAGATATGAAATCACAACTACGCAAAATAAAAGGTGCAGTTTTAAGACATGTAATTGAATTTTATTATCAATTTTTGAACGATTGGCAGATCTAAATGTTCATTTGGTTTTAGATATAATTGCATTATAGTTGCTTTAAAGAGACATAGTCACAACAGTGATGTATCATTGCAATTGTGAGATTTAGGTTCACAATTATGAAAAATAAAGTCACAATTCTAAGAACTAGACACAGTTGTGAGATATAAAAAAAAAATCACACAAGGAATAAAGGTGCAGTTTTAAGAGATTTAGTTTAATGTTGAGATGGTTTTTTTTTTTTTCACAACTGTTGGAAACAGCTGCTATTGCCAGATTTAATTTGACAGTTTTTAGATATTATTGTGTTATAGTTGCATTAAGTTGCAGTTGTGAGATTTAGGTTCACAATTATAAGAAATAAATCACAATTTTGAGCAACAGACACAGCTGTGAGATATAAAATCACAATTACGAGAAATAAAGGTGCCGGTTTAGATATTTTATTGTAATTTTGAGACAGTTGTTTTTTCACAACTATTGGAAACAGTCACAAGATTGCTAGATTCAATTTAGATTTTTTTTTTTTAGATATAATTGATATATATAATTTTTTTACATATAATAGTCACAACTGTGATGTATAGTTGCAGTTGTGAGATTTAGCTTTACAATTATGAGAAATAGAGTCACAATTATAAGAAATAGACAGTTTTGAGATAGAAATAAAGGTGCCGTTTTAAGAGATTTAGTTTTTTTAAGATCTTTTTTTCACAATTGTCAGAAACAGTATTAATTGCAGTCGCAAAGAGTTTAAATTGTATTTTTTATTTTTTTATTTTTTTGGAGGGGGGGTATAATTGCTTCATAGTTTTATTTCTTTTTTGAGAAATATTTACAATATTTAGCAATAAAATTGCAATTATGAGAAATTTAGATGAGAGATTTAGATGCAATTTTGGGAGAAAGAAAGTGAAGCTGCAGTTACAAGAAATACCTTTTTATTGGGAGACAGAAAAACCTTATATAATGCACAGTAGTATTTAACTGTAATGAAAGGAGTGTGTTCAACGACATGTTTATTGTATTTATTACTGTGGTATCAAAATCGTTATTCATAACCGTAAAATGTACTGGTAGCAACTATTCTAGTGACAACAGAGCCATTTCAGCAGCCATTCAGAAACGTTTGTTTTCGAGAGGAAGTCAAGTGTGTTCATGCTTATGTGGAGGATGCGTCTTCTCTTATGTACAGCTGGAGTCTTTGACATATGTGTTCCATCAGCTCCTGTGGACACGCTACAGATGCTTGACTAGTCTCACCAAGCAGAGCTGAAGGGACAGGCAGTATCCCGCTACATCAGACATCTCTCACACACACACACACACACACACACAAATCACAGCCAAATCTCTGTTTCCAAGGAGACACGGGTCTTGCTGGGAGGCGAGATGCTGTAGTAAATAGCGGAGACAGAGTCTTATAGAGGTGAAGTGCTACGAAAACGCTGGAGACCTGCGCGGAGCCCGAGACTCACCTTCTGTCATGCTCTAATTAAACGCAAATGTTATAAGACTGCCGGTTTAGCTTGGTTTTAATTGTCCTAGCTGGAGTAGAGGACGTACAGTATGGCATAATAAAGAGACATAATGGTGAATAGACACAGCATTAGACCTTTTTGTGGGACTCAAATGTGTTATTGTGACAGAGCCAGGTGTTCTGACACATTAAGCAAGTTTAGGTCTCATTTGCCACATTTCTTGATCATATTCCTGTTATTGTGCCAGTATGCGTCCACATTTGTCAGTGTCTAATAATGACTTGAAGGCCAAGGCCTGCGTCGTGATGTCTAGTTTTCATTCTTCATCCTAGTTGCCTATGCTGTGGATCAGTATATTACATTTAGATGCTAGCAAATGCTTTGATTCACTTGATGGCTCAATTACCTGTAATGCGATTACGAGGTCATGTGTTACATTTGCTACAGTGTGTCTTATAGTCTACATTGATTGCTTGCACTGCACTGACATTTATACTTCATTGCTTTGCATTTTACATTTATTTAGTCAAACTAAATTTTATTCAGACGCCTTCAACATTTCTCACATTATCACAGTTTATTTGCTATAGTTTAGAAAATGTTGATAGAATATGACAAGAACTGTGTGTCAGAACAAATTCATCTTGATAATGTCAGATAACTTTGATAGAAAGGTATGTAATGGATTACAATCAGCCAAAAATTATTCAGACAACTGTTAGTATGACAATATTTACACAACTAGCAATAATTGGACCAATTACCAAGCAATCCTTAATTTTGTCGCATTAGCAATTAAAGAAAAAACACTTAAGCAAAACATGGTCAGGTCAACGTATCTGAATAATTTTTGGTCCCAAATTTTCATGAGATTTAATGGTAGTCCACTAATAATAATTTTTGAGTATAATATGTTACAGTTTACTTTATTTTGCTATCATCATTTACCTAAATGATCTATAGTGTCCTGCAGCCGCTAGTAAAAAAATAAAAAAATATCAATTTTCTTTTATTTTTATTATACCCCAAAAAGAGCCTCAACTCTTTTTGGGTATGATGTGACTAGCTTTGCCTCACCTTTTCACCTCTCAAGCTCTATCAGCTTGGATGGGGGCTGGCAGACATTTTCTAGAGTCCTAGTTGTTCCAATCATCTTCTATTATGGATAATGGCTACATGTTTCTGTGAACCTTCAATGCAGCAGATTTTTTTCTGAACTCTTCCCTAGATCATTGCCTTAACGCAAGTCTGTCACTGAGCTCTACAAGCAGTTATCTTGACCTCAGGACATGGTTTTTGCTCTGATATGCATTTTCAGCTCTTAGACCTTTTCTGAGAGGTGTGTGACTTTCTAAATCATACTCATTCAAATCAATTTGCCACAGTTTAACTCCACTCGAAGTGTAGTAACATCTAGAAGCAACATGTATGCTCCTGAGCTAAATTTCGAGTGTCCCAGAAAAGGGTATGAATACTTATGCAACGGGATCTTTTCAGTTTTTTATTTCTAATAAATTTGCAAAGTTGTTACAAACCTGTTTTGTGCTTTGTCATTATGGTATATGAGATGTAGATTGATGTGGAGAAAAAAAAGTAATTTAAAGCAGTTTAACATAATGCTGCAACAAAACAAAATGTAAAAAAAATGAATACTTTTGCAAGGCACTGTAGACCCCGTTGAAGCTGCATTTAAACTGCATTTTGGAAGTTCAAACTCATGGGCACCATTGAAGTCCACTATATTGAGAGAAATCGGAAATGTTTTCCTCAAAAACCACAACATTTCTTTACGACTGAAGAAAGAAACACATTAACATCCTCGATGACAAGGGGGTGAGTACATTATCTGTACTTTTTTGTTGTTGTTGTTGTTCTGAAATTGAGCTATTAATCAAAGAATACTGAAAAATATTCTTTTCGGCAAAAATATTAAGCAGCACAACTGTTTTTCAACATGCATAATAATAAGAAATGTTTCTTGAGCACCAAATTTAGATTTGCCATTAAAGCAATGAATTATGTTTTAAAACATATCCAAATAGTAAACAGTTACTTTAAATTGTAATAATATGTACAATATTACTGTTTTTAAGCTGAAAATGCAGCCCTGGTGAGGATATGAAGCTTCTTTCAAAAACCGCCAGCAAACATGTGAACAGTAGTGATTTAGTGAGACATTTCTTTGGAGCGATTGTTTTAGTTCTTACTCCAGAACTGCGGAACAGACTCAGGTATGGATCTCTTTGTAGACTTGTTATGTAATATGTGTAAATGTGCCGCTTTAGAAGAGGATGCTGCAAGGACACTGGGATGGTGTGACACTGGGATAGTGTTTTGAGCAGATTCAGGGGTCTGGAACTGTTCCATCAGCCTCCAGAGGTTTGATTTAAGAGTTTGTGTCCATCACCGAGCATCATAACACTCCCAGAGAGAGAGACAGAGATCCTGCCACAGTTCACACTGAACAATGAAATCTCAGGAGACTGTATATGTGCGGCCAGAGCCACAGAGCAAATTGAAATAATTGCCCGCTTACTTCCTGGTGACCTTTGCAGCCGATTGATCGCAGTCATTTTGTAATCGATATTTTAAGAATGGATGTGTCTCGATGCATAATTAAGATCTGATTTGCATTATTTCACAACCCGCCTTCAGTGAGTTTCACACAGGTGCAGTTGCGGATCGTCTGCTGAGATAGAATTCACTGTCATATCGTCCTCCTCCGTTTCTCTGTGTGAGGATAATGCTGACGTTCGTGATCGAACGTCTCGGTTGGAGCGCTCGTGTTACTGCTGTCAGAGGCAGACGTTTGTTCTGTTGAAGGTCGTTTTTGCAGTGACCTGTACAATTTGACACCCAGCTTTCATTTAACTCTGACAGTTCCCTGTCAGCGCTAGGCTGCTAGTCACAGTGATTAACTGTAATGATAATGGAAGCAATTGTGCCCTTAGATTAGCGTTATTGTAATCATCATTGCATCGCCTGGCTGTGATTGAAGCAATGCGCTGCACCCCGGCAGGCTTCTTTGACAAGGAGAATTGGCTCCAACTTTCCCCGCTGCTTGTCTTTTTGTAGACAACATCTGAAGATGTCTTCAGAGAGCGCTCAGTCAGTGCCAGACTACACCGAGAACACAAATTTTGTTGCCTACTCATTTCATGCCTTTCGCCTCAGCTGCACCCTGGCCACTTTTTAGTCATCCACATGGAATGTACACACCATTTTTATTTCTGCTGTTGTAATTGCCAGTGAAATGGTGTTTGAACCGATGATCTGAGCATGTTTATGGTTGGCTCATCAACTTCAGAAATCCATATGCAGAGAAACACATGGTGTGATAGATGTGTGAAAACACTGCCCCCTAATGCTCACATGTTACATCAGTTGGATTCATAAACCAGGCAGTTCTCTACTGTTTAGGTGAATTTGAAGTTTAAACTGCAGCTTTGTAAATTGAAGTAATTAGTTGTGCTTGCATTCCTATTGACATTCGGACTTATGTTTCCAGTATAAATGAAATGTGGCTTTTTTATGAGAGTTGTGCTATTCATTATCATAGCAGTCTGTCTTAAAATATTTACATTTATGTATTTGGCTGATGTTTTTATAAATTGTGGTCTTGTATATGAACAACAAGACCACAAATATTGTTATTAAAATGCAGTAACTTATATAATACAATATTTAATGAAACAAGCAAAAAATCCTGTTTTTGTGTTGAATAAGTAAGACCCTATGAAATCCGTTTTATTTTATCCCAAATTCAGTTTTTTTTTTTTTTTTTTTTTCAGTCTTAATTTTTCTGGATTCTGTTTTTTTAATTTAATTTACATTTTTGTAGATTGTGTTTTAATGGTTAATAAAAAAGCATGTCTAAATAATTGAAATCATAAATCGTACACAAGTTAACAGCAATTTATTAGAAGTTGAACAAAATTTTTTAAGGCCCTATGAATTTTTTACCCCATAGAATTCTGTTAATTTTTTAGTTATTAATTAATTAATTTATTATTATTATTATTATTATTATTATTATTTATTTTTTTTTACAAATTTCTGTTTTATGTAAATTTTTGGGATTCCATATGAATGGTTCCATTGAATTTTAATAATCAAAAGCATTTCTAATTAGACTCTGTTTTAACACATTATTTTCTCAAATTATTATTATTAATTTTATTATTTTTTTTTTACAAATTCTGTTTCTATTAATTTTATGGATTCCATATTAATGGTTCCATTAAATTCACAAGCATCTCTAATTAGACTCTGTTTTAACAAAAAATATATGTTAAAGTCCCTGTAGAATATTTTTTTTCTCAAATTATTATCATTATTATTAATAATAATAATACTATTATTTTTTTAATTTTTACAAAAATATGTGTTATCAGTGGATTTCATATTAATGGTTTCATTAAATTCTAATAATTAAAAGCATCAATAAGTAGACTCTGTTTTAACGAATATTACATGTTTAAGGCCCTGTGAAATATTATTTTTCTTTCTCAAATTATTTTTTCTTTCTTTCTTTTTAATTTTTATTTTTTTTACAAAATTCTGTTTTCTATTAATTTTCCGGTCTCTATGTTAATGGTTTCATTAAATTTTAATAATCAAAAGCATCAATAATTAGACTGTTTTAATGGTTAAATTTATATATATATATATATATATATATATATATAATTTTTATTTTATATAATTTTTTTTTTTCTCAGAAATACTTTTGTGTATTTACATTTTTCTGGTAAATATTCCTTAAAAGGTAATGTTTTAATAATTTTACTATTAGTAGTAGCACTGTTATTACATTAAGTAATATATTTCTGTAACAGGTTAAACTAAACTTTTATTTTGATGGGTTTTTCTCAAAAGAAACTATAAAATGCTCATGAAGTGACTCTCAGAGCAGCTCTAGAGTCAAAATAGAGTAAAATAAAGACATTTTTTATATTAAGTGCGTACATGTACATGGCATGAATTTGACTATTTGTTTGTTATTATGGCTCATATATTTCTATGCATGTTGTTGTTTGTTTGGACTGTCATATGACAGCATGCATGGCTGTCTTCCAGCGGAGGGAGACAGCGTATTGGAGGAGCGGAGCGGCTTTAGAGCAGCACGTACACAGACACACTATTACTTCTCATCAGCACCCTGATCCAGGAACAGATATTTGACACGGGTCTCTCTGAACCTCTGCCATCATCCCTTTAAAATGAGCCCTCGATCACGCAAGTTATAATTCAATTCTGCCCCCCCCCCCCCCGGCTCAGTTGTCTGTCCCCTGCAGCGACTGTCCCCTGCAGGTTCTCTTTTTCTCTCTTTATCTTCCTCTCTTTCTTTCCTGCTGCACATCTGGGGTTTAATGTGTGTCCATTATTCATACACACAGTCTGAGTGATCCTCTGAGCGGAGAGCAGAGCTGAAGACTGAGTGTGACTCTTAAGTGAGTCAGGGAGATGTGAGGCATGCAAATAGATCCCCCATATGTTTCACTCTCATTCCCTCTTTGAGATGATGAGGCGTCAGGTGTTCGCTGCCTTGTCGCCTATGAAAGAGAGACAACTCGCGAGCGTTTGTATGTGTGCGTATATATTACAGCGCACAGTCATGGAAAGCTGTTGACGTGTATATTTAAGACGGGATGCCTCGTGATGAGCTGATTTTGACTTTGGTGATTTATGTTAGCGTGTTACAATTATATGTGTTAGTTCCTCATTCCTCATGAACACATGTGGCTCTGATCTGCCACCTGAACACTTCTGCTTCAGATCTACTTCATGAACACTACTTCATTTTAACTCATTTCTGGCTTGTTTCTGGTGCATGAATATTTAGCAGAATTTAAATGTGAAGAAATGGCTTCCTTTCAATTAATGAATGTGAATTTTAATTGAATTGGCAACAGTTTAAAAGGAGGAAATTTGTTTTAGATTGACGGGAATTTACTAAATTGAGATAATGAGGTAATCTTGGTTTACAAAAGATAATTGTATTGTATATAAATTAAAATTTCGATTGCAATGGTGTTTTAGTATTATTTAAATGCTATAAATAATATAAATTCTATTATTTTTTTCAATTATATTTGAATTGTCTTATGTTTTTTTTTTAGTTTAAATTTTAGTTTAGTTTTTTGTCTTTATATATTTTTTTTTATATTAGTTTAAGTGTACTTCTGTACTTAATATTTATTTTAGTTAATTTTTTATGTATCTATCTGTCTGTCTATCTGTCTGTCTATCTATCTATCTATCTATCTATCTATCTATCTATCTATCATCTATGTCTGAATAATTTAATTGAAATTATATTTAAATTGTCTTTTATTTTATTTTTTCAGTTTTTATTTTGATTTTAGTTTGTTATTTAGTTATCTGCTTTTATCATTTTTTTAACATAATTTTAATTCAGTTTTATTTCAGTCTTCGTTTCAGTAGCTTTAATACTTCAGTACATAAATTTATTTATTTTAATAATTTTTTTCATTTTTTTTACTTTAATTCTTTACTCTTTAATTCTTTATAATTAAATCATCCATCTATCTATTTATTTATTTGTTTGTCTATATTTGAATTATATTTGAATTCTTTTATTTTTATATTTTCAGTTTTTATTTTGATTTTGAGTTAAGTTTTAGTAATTTATGTGCTTTTGTCATTTTTATATATAGTTTTAATTTTATTTTATTTCAGTTTTAGTTTTTTTTTTCAAGGCAATATTTCTAATTCATTATTTTTACATTCAATATTTTCAGCTTATAATTAAATTATCTGTTTTTTTATTTGTTAATGTACATTTAAATCTTTATTTATATTTGAATTCTTTTATTTTTATATTTTCAGATGTTATATTGATTTTAGTTTAAGTTTTAGTAATTTAGTTATGTGTTTTTGTCATTTTATATATAGTTTTAATTTATTTTTATTTCAGTTTTAGTTTTAGTAGCTTTAGTACATCAGTACTTAAATTTATTTATTTTAGTTAATTTTTCAAGGCAATATTTCTAATTAATAATTCTTTACTTCAGTATATTTAGCTTATAATTAAATTATCTGTTTGTTAATTTATTTGAACATTTAAAATGTTATTTATATTTGAATTCTTTTATTTTTATGTTTTCAGATGTTATATTGATTTTAGTTTAAGTTTTAGTAATTTAGTTATGTGCTTTTGTCATTTTTATATATTGTTTTAATTTATTTTTTTCAGTTTTAGTAGCTTTAGTGCTGAAGCTTATTTATTTTAGTTAATTTTTCATTCTATATTTCTAATTTTAATTTTTTAATTCAATATTTTCAGCTTATATAATCTATCTATCTATCTATCTATCTATCTATCTATCTATCTATCTATCTATCTATCTATCTATCTATCTATCTATCTATCTATCTATCTATCTATCTATCTATCTATCTATCTATCTATCTATCTATCTATCTATCTATCTATCTATCTATCTATCTCTTTTTGCATTATCTAAGGACTGTCTATAACCTTTCTTTGAATTTCAAATGACTCTTCTGCCTTGCATTCAAATTTGACCTGCAGTTCTCCATCTTGTTTGCTACTGTACCACAATTCAAATCTAATTCAAATTCAGGAATTGGAATTTAAAAAGCATTCTCAGTTCAATTCTGACAGCACACACCCGTTTCGTGAACGCTGCTGCTTCATGTTCACCTCGTGCATCAGTTCTGCCTCATGAATATGTCTGCCTCAATTCTATCTCATGAACACTCCTGCCTGCACTGCAAATCTCTCCAATGTATCAAGCCCCTGCCTCCCTCTGGTTTTCCACCCCTCAGCAAATCAATAAATCATTTCTCCGTAATAGATGTTCAGTTGTAAGTAATCTTTTCTCCCTCGGTGCTGTATTGTTAGCGAGTAGCTCAGGGCTAGCAGAGATTAGCCTGCCTCAGCTCCTCAGACAAGAGCCTCCGAGAGCAGAGGCAGAACATCGTCGAAAGAGAATCTCAGCACGGCCCTCTCAGCCAAAGCTAATTTCTGATCACAAGTAGTTGAGTGAATAAGACTGGGGGCAGTCCTCTTTCAAACCGCCACACACACACACACACACGTACACAATTTCCAGCCATCCTCTCCAGGGGAGTAAATGAGTGCTATTTCCAGGAATCGAAGTGGGATCAGAGATGGAGCTCTTGTGTGATGTTTTGCTCCCTCTTTACTTCACCTCTAGTTGTGTGTGTGTGTGTGTGTGTGTGTGTGTGTGTGTGTGTGTGTTTACCAAGTTTGCATCAGTGATGGTATTGACTAGTTTCTATCTGTTTCTCATCTAGTTACAAATTTGGATATATTTTGCATCAGGGTCATATTTTTTTGATTAAACCAATATTTTTTTCTGAAGAAAGATAGACATGTATAATGATGAAAGCCAAAATATTAAATGTCATAGATAAATATTTACTGAGTAATCCACTGTTTTATAGAGGAGGATCAAAACGGCCCTTTTCACCTGAGATTCAGAGCCAAATTACAATGGGGTAAAAATGACTTTAGAAGGATGGCAGCATCATAATGTTATTTTTACACAGAGATTGGTAGGTATGTTAGTAAAATCTGTTGACTTTACCAATCTTTGTTGCATTATGTACCAATGGTGACCATTCAAAAATGGGGAAACGGCACTTTTTTTTTCTCCAAAGTTTGCATGTCTGTAAACCAAGAAGTATTAAAGATATCTTAATGCCCTTTTAGATATTGGGTCTTAACAAACTTTCCCTTTGACATCTTTATTTTTAAGGCCCTGTATGGTTCAGTTCCAGAGATATTAGAATTTCAATATGGCTCCAGGGGTAAATTGTGAAATTATACAGATTTTCGCTGATCAGAAACCAAATGTGGGTCACTTTTCTTTTAAAGAGGAATGTCTAAATAACAAATAATGAATCTTGAAATATATCTAATTTCCTTCTGTCAAAAAAAAACTGCATTACATACCTGTCTGAGTGCCATAAATATTCTTTTTCCAAAGTGTGCTTATAACTCAAGAAGTATTAAAGATATCGCACTATGATTTTAGATTCTAGTTCTTCTTAAACTTTTCTTTCAGAATCTTTATTTTCAAGGCCCTACATTGTTTAGTCCTAGAGATATAGGAATCTTAATGAGGCCCCATTTTCAGATTGTTGAATATCCATTTTCGATGGTTGATAACCAAATGTTGGTCACTTTGTATACAGCTGATACTTACTGGGTCATTAAGTGTCAAATCAACCAAATTTCAAAAATTTCCCTGGCTTGAATTTTTAATTTTGCTAATATTTTTTCTGAGGTAAGATGGACATGTATAGTGGCGAAAGCCAAAATATTAAATGTCATGGATGAATATTTACTGAGTAATCCACTATTTTGTAGAGCAAGGTCAAAATGGCAATTTTAACCTGAGATTCAAAGTCAAATTACAGGGGGTAAAATTTACTTCAGAAAGGTGGCAGCAACATAATGTTATTTTACACAGAGATTGGTAGGTCTGTTAGTAAAATCTGTTGACTTTAGCAATCTTTGTTGCATTATGTGCCAATAGTGACCATTCAAAAATGGGAAAACGGCACTTTTAAAG
The DNA here is from genome assembly GCF_049309525.1 of Garra rufa. Taxonomy (NCBI): domain Eukaryota; kingdom Metazoa; phylum Chordata; class Actinopteri; order Cypriniformes; family Cyprinidae; genus Garra; species Garra rufa. The sequence continues at coordinate 15,837,215 of NC_133380.1, forward strand.
TTGTTTTTCTCCAAACTTTGCATGTCTCTTCCAGAGACATTAGAATTTCAATATGGCTCCAAATTGTACACATTTTCAGTGGTCAAAAACTGTGGGTCACTTTGTAAAAGCATGATACTTCTTTTCCTTTAACGAAGAATGTCTGATTAACAAATAATGGTAAAACTAGAACTGTATCTCGTTTCCTTCTGTCAAAACAACTGCATTGAACATACCTATCTGTGTGCCATAAATATTCTTTTTCCAAAGTTTGTGTGCCTTTAACTTAGGTAGTATTAAAGATATCGCAATATGATTTTAGATTCTAGTTCTTAATAAACTTTTCTTTTGGAATCTTCATTTTCAAAGCTCTACATCGATCACTCCTAGAGATATAGGCATCCCAATGAGGCCTAATTTTCAGATTGTTGAATATTTCCCATTTTCAGTGGTCACTTTGTATATAGCTGATACTTGTTGCATTTAAAGCAGAATGTCTGACGAATAAGTAATGTTGAAACTTAAATAATTGCTTGACTATACAGGGAAAAAATCCTCATTGCTGAATCCTGAAATATTTACATTGATTTATAAATAAATCAATAAAAATGGTTACATTATGTATTCCGTTCAGCTGTTGTTGAATACCTTGAAAGCAGCCTACTGTAATTTTACAGGGATGTTTATACAGTCCACTGACTAGTTGATTTTATTGCATGTTCATTATATATATATATATATATATATATATAATTTTTTATTTATTTATTTATTTATTTTTTTACATGTGTGTTTCAGTGAAAAATGATTCAGGATTGTTTGTAGTTGACGCCTATCAGAGCTCTAGTGTTGTGTCTAGTGTGTCTGAGCAGACTTCCAATGCTTGCCCTTTTCACATCTCCCTCTACATGAATTACATGCAGTGCATTCCTCTAAATGTCTTTGTGAAGCTATGTGCATGACAGATTTTTTGTTTTGGGTATTTGCGAATGACTATTTTATAAGTGTGTATGTGTGTTTGAGATTAACATTGCATTAGCTTGTGAATTGAATGCACATCATTTTGATGTATCAGTATGTCATCATCTCTTGACAGCCACATCAAAGCTGGTGTCCCTGATGGATGCCCCTCCAGCTTTCCATCCCAGCCCCTGTCCATCATCTCCATACGCGCATGCACACCGGTCCCAAAAGTCTGTGCCTCGTGCCTGCCACCATGACTCCATAATGAGCGTGTTTGCGTGGGGATGTACAGCCTCATTACTTTGCTTTTTCCTACCCCTGAAAAGATGTGATCCCACAATGCAATGCTCCTCCGGGAGCTTAAATCAGCATAACAAAGGCCCCGACCTTGTTATATGAGGGGTGGAGATGTTTCCAAAGCCCCTCTCCGTGTTGAGTGCTATGTCAGCTTGTGGAGGTATTAAGGTGTGTGGGAGCCGGTTAAGTCTCCCGGTGCATGTCGGGAATGTGTTTTATCTGACAGGTATTGTTATGGTAACCGGTAATGTGCATGTGCCACGTTGTTGTTGTTACCTGGTGACAGGTACATGCTGGAGGGTCCCAGCGGGAGAAGAGAGGTTGTCTTTTGAGACGTCCCAGAAAAAAAAAGGTTAAACTGGCAGCGGTTTATCTTGATGTGTGGGCAACCTGCAATTTTTATATTTGATATGTAGATCAACAGCCAGTGATTTTGCATTACAGATGTGGACCAACTATTTAAAAAAAAATTTCTGATCCAGAAATTTTATTAAATGGTTTTAGAGATGTAGATCAAAAATAAAGAAAATTAAATCCTGTCCAGTCATTTTAAATAGTTGAGATGCTATATAACTATTTAACAAATGCCCCCCCCCCCCCATGCTTTTACAATAGAGAAGTAGAACAACAATTTAAAAAATATGTAATATTGGGCGAGTAATTGTATATTTGAAATACAGGCAAAATAAATAAATACTAAAGTCAATAAAAATTCAAATCAGGCCCAGCTATTTTACATTAAGAATGTCGATCAACCATTTAAAAAAAAATTAACCATTTAATTTCAAAGATTTTATATAAGAATTGCAGAACAATATAAACATTTTTAATTTTTAATATGTTAATGTATTTAATGTATTTTTTTCATTATAAAATTTTAATAAATCAATAGTAATAATAAAAGACAGCCCAGCTATTTTGTATTAGAGACGCAGACCAACAATAATAAAAATAATAATAAAAAAAAATCACAGCCAGTGATTTTATATTAGGGATGTAGATAATTTTTTTAAAAATATTTATTATTATTATTATTATTAATAATAAATATTTGTATTTTTATTTTAATAAAAGTACACCCCAGCTATTTAGGAATTAGATATTTAGACCTGCAGTTGAAAAAAAATACAATCACAGCCAGTGATTATAAATAAATAAATAAATAAATAAAATACAGCCCAGCTATTTTGTAATAGAGATATACACAACAATTTAAAAAATAAATAAATAAATCAGCCAGTAATTTTATGTTAGGGATGTAGACAATTTTTTTTTATAATAATAATAATAAAGGATGTAGACCAATAATTTAAAACATTTTAACCAAACACAAATATTTTATGGAAGAATTGCTGAACAATATAAAATTGTCAATTTTTATTGTAATTTAGATTTTATTATTGATTTAAATAAACAATAATAATAATAATAATAATAATAATAATAATAAAATACAGCCCAGCTATTTTGTATTAGAGATGTAGACCAACAATAAACAAAATAAAATCACAGTCAGTGCTTTTATATTAAGGATGAAGACAAAACATAAATAAAAATACAGTTTAATAAATTAAATAATAATACGATTAATAATAATAATAATAATAATAATAATAATAATAATAACAATAAGGATGTAGACCAACAATTAAAAAAATTTAAACCGGACACAGATATTTTATGTAAGAATTGCTGAACAATATAAAATTATTACAATTTTTATTGTAATTTATTTTTATTATAACATTTGGATAAATAAATAATAAAAACAATAATATTAATGATAAAAATAATAAAAATACAGCCCAGCTATTTTGTGTAAGAGATGTAGACCAACAATAAAAAAATATAAATCATAGCCAGCGGTTTTATATTAGTAGACAAAACCTGTGCAAAATTAAAATCACATCCAGAAATGTTTAATAAAGGACATAATTCAACAATTAAAAGTCTCAATTTGGCCAATCAGTTTTTTTATTAGAGACATAGACCAGCAATTAAAAATAAAAATCACAACCAGTGATTTTATATTAGGGACATAGATCAGCCATTTAAAAAAAAATCACATCAAGCCTAACAATTTTATATTAGAGACAAAGACCAACAATTAAAAAAAATAATTGGGCACAGCAGTTTTTTAATAGAGACGTAGACCAACAATTAAAAACTTTAAATCACTGCCAGCGATTTTAGATTAAAGACACAGACCAGTAATTAAAACATTTCTTAAATCAAGAGGTATCTTTCTCCCTCCCAGCATAATTAAGTCTTCAGCTTGCCTATTCACACAAGCTTTTGTTAGTTCTTAATGAATCCGTTTGTGTCATTAGGGATGCTCCACACTCCTGCTGATTGGTCCAGCCTCACAAACAGAATCTGTTACTATAGCAACCACTGAGCCAACTGGGTCTTTGGCTAGCCGAACCATACAGCAATTCAGGTTTGGACACATCAGAGGTAAACACAAACAAACCAAGGGCACGGAAAGTGCATTTCTAATAATAGCATGAATCTAATAAAAACTCATGAATCTGATAGGAAACATTGCTGATGAAATGTACGTGTGTGTGTGTGTGTGTGTGTGTGTGTGTGTGTGTGTGTGTGTGTGTGTGTGTTTGAAATCCACATTACATCACACACACGGTGCTGTGTGCCGCCCCACTGAGGCTAAGCTTGAATGAGCTGAGCACGCCTGCGAGTGTTTGAGAGGAGAGAGGTGTGTGTGTGTCTATGTGTGTGTGAGACTGAAGCTTAGTTTGGCGCGCTCAAGAGACACAACACAGCGTCTTCATGGCTTGTCGTCGCTACCACTTGTGAGTACATGTTTAAATTGTCCATGTGAGTGTGTAATTTGAGATGAGGACAATATCGCATTTGTTTTGATATGAAACAGCAGATGTTATTATTATAATGTCAAATAAATGACGGAGAGCGCTCGTGACAGCTTGTTATTCTGCCTGTATCTGTGGGGGTAAGACCCCGTTTTATTCTATACGTGACGACTTGACTGCTGCAGTAGCTTGGTGCTTCGTTTAACATTTTGAAAAGCCATCACATCATATGAGGAGCAAAACCTTGGGTCATGCGTTTGATTGTTAATGGACCCGTCGGCTGTTTGAGGCAGACACGTTCAGCATGTTCTGCGAGTTTGCCGCAGGCTGTATCTCTCTAAGCCCAGGGCAGAGGGATAAGGTTGGCTCTGTACGCTGAGATATCTCGCGCACGCAGACTGAAAACAAAGTGGACAGTGTTTACGTAGCTCTGGTGATGTCACGCCGAGACTATTTTTGGAAACGGTATAAGACAGCAGTTTCAGTCCGTATTGAGCAAACCGCTGTTTGTCAGGCTGAATGAACACATGCCCTCTCTCTGGGATTCAAGATTTACTCTTATTTTTGAGGTTTTTAAGCTGAGTTTTAAAATGTGTCTGTCTATCTACACTGTAAAAAAAATATTTCATTTTAAAACAGTAAATTCAACACACACTGCTACTAAAATCTGTTTCCAACTATTAAAGGATTAGTTCACTTGCAGAATAAAAATGTCCTGATAATTTACTCACCCCCATGTCATCCAAAATGTTCATGTCTTTCTTTCTTCAGTCGCAAAGAAATGAAGGTTTTTGAGGAAAACATTTCTGGATTTTTCTCCATATAGTGGACTTCAATGGTCCCAGCCGAGGAATAAGGGTCTTATTGTGTGAAACGATCAGTCATTTTCTTTAAAAAATGTGTGTTTATACATCTTTTAACCACAAATGCTCTGCTTGCCCGAGCTCTGCGATATGCTTGTGCATTCCAGGATTTTTCTCCATATAGTGGACTTCAGTGGTGGCCAATAGTTTGAAGGTCCAAATTGCAGTTTCAATGCAGCTTCAAAGGGCTTTACACGATCCCAGCCAAGGAATAAGGGTCTTATCGTGCGAAACAATCAGTCATTTTCTTTAGAAGTTGTATGTTTATACACCTTTTAACCACAAATGCTCGGCTTGCCCGAGCTCTGCGATATGCTTGTTTCATGATTTTTCTCCAAATAGTGGTCTTCAATGGTGGCCAACGTTTTAAAGGTCCAAATTGCAGTTTCAACGCAGCTTCGAAGGACTCTACAGTAAGGGAAAAAGTTCTTTGATCCTCTGCTGATTTTGTATTTTTGCCCACTGACAAAAAAACAATCAGACTATAATTTGAATGGTAGGTTTATTTGAACAGTGAGAGACAGAATAACAACAACAAAAATCCAGAAAAACGCATTTCAAAAATGTTATAAGTTGATTTGCATTTTAAAGCAACACTAAGTAACTTTTTTTACCTTAAAATAATGTTTCCAAACTCATGTCAGTGGTTCATCAACTCATAACAGGGTGAAACAGCACTTTCGTATTCGCTTTGCGATTCTCTATCAGCCATAACAGCACTATGTAAGTTTGGGTCGTCGGGTCGCGGTTTTGTAGTTCAAATGATACTACAAATGCGACTTGCTTCACGGCAGGCTTCACAAAAGGTTTTCACACTTTTATAAAGTCATACAACATACTCTACCTTGTCACTGGACATCGTTATTTCCAAAGCCGCTCCTGGATAGCCTTTCAAACAAATAACGTACATGTGACACGACGGTAGGCTAAATTATTTACGACAGCGGTAATGGACAATTCCGCTTCTAACCTGTAGAGGGAGCATTGAGGGAAAAGTTACTTAGTGTTGCTTTAATGAGTGAAATAAGTATTTGATCCTCTATCAATCAGCAAGATTTCTGGCTCCCAGGTGTCTTTTATACAGGTATTGAATGCTCCTCTTTTAAGAGAGTGCTCCTAATCTCAGTTTGTTACCTGTATAAAAGACACCTGTCCACAGAAGCAATCAATCAGGTTCCAAACTCTCCACCATGGCCAAGACCAAAGAGCTGTCCAAGGATGTCAGGGACAAGATTGTAGACCTACACAAGGCTGGAATGGGTTACAAGATCATCGCCAAGCAGCTTGGCGGTTGGTGTGATTATTCGCAAATGGAAGAAACGCCAAATAACTGTCAATTTTCCACGGTCTGGGGCTCCATGTAAGATCTCACCTCGTGGAGTTTCAGTGTTCATGAGAACGGTGAGAAATCAGCCCAGAACTACACGGGAGGATCTTGTCAATGATCTCAAGGCAGCTGGGACCATAGTCACCAAGAAAACAACTGGTAACACACTACGCCATGAAGGACTGAAATCCTGCAGCACCCGCAAGGTCCCCCTGCTCAAGAAAGCACAGGCCCGTCTGAAGTTTGCCAATGAACATCTGAATTATTCAGAGGAAAACTGGGTGAAAGTGTTGTGGTCAGATGAGACCAAAATCAAGCTCTTTGGCATCAACTCAACTCACAGTGTTTGGAGGAGGAATGCTGCCTATGACCCCAAGAACACCATCCCCACTGTCAAACATGGAGGTGGAAACATTATGCTTTGGGGGTGTTTTTCTGCTACGGGGACAGAACAACTGCACCACATCAAAGGGACAATGGACGCGGCCATGTACCATCAAATCTTGGGTGAGAACCTCAGCCAGGGCATTGAAAATGGGTATTCCAGCATGACAATGACCCAAAACACACAGCCAAGACAACAAAAGAGTGGATCAAGAAAAAACACATTAAGGTCCTGGAGTGGTCTAGTCAGTCTCCAGACCTCAATCCCATAGAAAATCTGTGAAGGGAGCTCAAAGTTTGAGTTGCCAAACATCAGCCTCGAAACCTTAATGACTTTCGAACATGATGTGTTGTGTATATAAAAGTGTATAAATTGTAATTTACGTACAATTACATAACACACTTATTTCTTGGCTTGGATTATGCAGAGCCCTTTGAAGCTGCATTGAAACCGCAATTTGGACCTTCAACGCTTTGATCACCATTGAAGTCCACTACATGGAGAAAAATCCTGGAATGCAGTCGTTCATGCAAAAACAAAACACCATCATTGTGACACATTTGACACTTAAATTATACAATAAACATTCATTAAACATTCATTAATCTTTCTGGAATGTCAGTTTACAGTTTTTGACTGTATATTAAACGTTAATTTGTTTTTATTTTTATTCTAAAAACTGACATAATTTTACTGTAAAATTGCATGCAATGTCCAGTTAGATCTTTCACCGTTTTTCCCTGTATATAGTATGGGAACTTATTTACCTGTTAAATGGATAGTCCACCCAAAAATGGAATTTCTGTTATTAGTTACTCATGTCTCATGTTGTTCCAAACCTGTAAGACCTTCATTAATCTTCAGAACACAAATTAAGATATTTTTGATGAAATCCTAGAGCTTTCTGACCCTGCATAGAAGGCAATGCAACTGACACATTCAAGGACCAGAAAGGTAGTAAGGACATCAATAAAATCGTCCATGTGACATCAGTGGTTCAATCAGTGGAAATATGAGAAATTCTCGTAGCTTCATAAAATTAAGGTTGAACCATTGATGTCACATGGACTATTTTAACAATGTCTTTACTACCTTTTGGGGCCTTGAACGTGTCAGTTGCATTCCTGTCTATGCAGGGTCAGAAAGCTCTCAGATTTCATCAAAAATATCTTAATTTGTGTTCTGAAGATGAACAAAGGTCTTACTGGTTTGGGTAATTTTCATAGACATATAGATAGATAATGCAGTAAATACAGTGGATTAGAAAGGCATCCATTATTAACAAGGTAAACAATTTGCTTCTTATATATTACTGCATATATGCTGTGTTTTCAAATAGTGATTTATCAAGTGAGTAAAAAGGCAGTCAACAAGCCTCGTTCTCAGCTGGGACGTTGCATAAGCCAATGGCCCATGTTTCCATCTGCTCCTGAGCTCTGTCTGCCTGCACATCTTCCACTGCTGCCCGCTGTGGCTCATCCCAGGGGGGAAGGGAGGGAGGAAAGGGAATTGGGACAGCCTTTCACTGTCATGTGACCCTCCCTCAAGGTCACCCTGTACAAGCATTACTCCTCCAGAGTGGACCATGACTAATAACTCTTTCTCTATTCCATCTCTCTCTGTTGGACAATTATGGATCATGCTCTCCAGAAACGCACAGTTGAAACTAACACAACAGCATTTTTATTTATTTATTACTTTTTTTGCTATTTGTGTGTGAATGTGATTTGGATGTGTTTTTAGAGCTCGGCGGCAGCAGCCGTGTCAGTGATGGTAATGAGAGGTGGCGTGGTGCCATGCCTCACAGGAGGAAGGCATTCACATTTGCCTGCCGGCGTGAGGCAGACTCCAGCACTGAGGTCAGATGAGCAGGATTCAGCGTGGTGGCAAAGCATTATTCTGTCACTCAGAGCAATGATGGGATTTGTGCTTCTAACCCAGTTATGTGCATGAGCTCTTGGTGTAGGTGTGTCACATTTTGTGATGAAGTGTCAGGTTTTTGAGATGTATATATACACTACCAGTCAAAAGTTTTTGAACATTGAAACAAGTTGTTAAGTCTCTTCCACTCACCAAGCCTGCATTTATTTGATCCAAATAGCAAAAACAGTACAATTTTAAAATGTAATTTATTACTGTGATCTCAAAGCTGAATTTTTTTGCATCAGTCACATGATCCTTCAGAAATCATTCTAATATTCTGATTTGTGGAACGGTCTAGGATGAGTAGGTTTCCAACATAAATCAAAATGGCGGACAGGAAGTTTGGCTGACTATGGCAAATTGTGTATCAGTGTTCTTTAACTGACATGACCCAAGGAATATTTGGTTTAATTAAAATAGGCAAATGCAATCTGAGTCAAATTTAGTAAAAATCAGACCAATGGTCTAGGAGGAGTTTGAAAAAGTATGTTTTCAAAAAAATGGCAGACAGGAAGTTTGGGCAGTTTTGGCATAATTGGTATTGATGTTCTCGGCATGACCCAAGGAATATATTGAGATCACTTTCATTACAATAGGCTAATTTAATCAAGCATTTGTTTTATTTCTTTGTATATTTTGGACGCAAGGTGATGCTGCTTCCAAACTTTTTGAGTACTGTTAGGGCATGGTGGTGAAGACACATCCAGTTTTGTGATTTCTGGCCAAACCATTCAGAAGTTAGAAGCAAAAATAGCTATTTTTCGTATCTCTTGGCCACTAGACGCTGCGCCGAAACTCTGCAAGTAGCATCAGGTCATGCTCATTATAACACACACAGTTTCGTCTCAATACGCCAAACCATTGCAGAGATATGGTTTCACATCCATTTTTGCGTGCTCTTTGTGGAATTCGTTCACCGGTTATTCAAGAATGGTTTGACTAACTAACTTGATTTCCATAACTTTTTGCCAACATGATCTCAAGATGATCTAAGCCAATTTTGGTGAAAATCAGACAAACCGTCTAGGACAAGTTTGAAAAAGTAAGTTTTTCAAACTATTAAAAATACAGAAAAAAACTAAACCTTCTTATCTTACTAAACCTTATTTTTACGTTTTGATGTTCATTCGACTCAGCATAAGCCTATTTTAATGAATTTGAAAATATGTGCCTGTGCCTTACGGTTCAAAAGTTATTAGTATAAATTTTTTAAATTTGGACAAGTGGTGGTGCTAGAGAGTTTGAGTTAGAGACTCTATATTTGTGGTGGTTAATGTTAAGATTGTCCTCTATCAGTTTGCCAAATTTCACAACTTTCCCACAAGCGGTTCTATGGGCTGCCATAGACTTAAGAGCGGAAGAAGAAATGGAAGAAGAAGAAGAATAAGAACGCCAGTATGTTGTTAATTATAATACACAATATGTTGTTAATTATAATACACTGACTGTATGATAGAAGCTGTATGTGCAATCTTGAAGATGACAGCAAATAGTTTTTCCTAATAGTTATTTAGTTAAATAATTGTATGAATTAAACATGTTTGATGTTTAATGTATTTTCACACTCCTAATGATGCTACAAGTCTCAAAATGTTAGCTGCTCAGTGATGTCTTTAGCATTCTTATAAACACTTAGGATCTTGACATAAACTCAGATTTTCACAGAATGTGAACAGCTAATATGTGGTCTGATTTCATTCTAATGTCAGGTAGCAGTAAGAATGTGGCTCTCTCAGCTCTTTACCACATTTTTAATGATGATTTTCCCTCCCAGCCAGTGCAGAAAATATAGCTCATCTCCACCTGTATGTATTGATTTACTAAAAATGCAGTTTCATTGCAATTATCCTCATTGTTTTCGAGAGATGCAGTTTGTATCTACATGGCCTCGTGATCTGAATCTCCGAGGCTGTATTCTTGCTTTGAAGCTCATGTGCATGAGTGAGTTTATTTTTCTTTCATATGTGACATATGGCTGCATTCTCCAGCAGCACCAGTCAGTAACTGCTGACACGGGCAAATGAATGCATGAAAGAATAAGTACCTGTTTGGCTGTTTGTGACCTCATGATCAATGTTATCATCTTGGACCGGTTTCTGCTCATTGAATTTAATAGATTTAATTATGAAGATTGACTTTTGCTGGCAATCATTAGACTGATACAGTGTAGACATCACTGGAATTTGTTAACTCTATTTTTGTGACTTTTATTAATATAGCATAGTAGAGAGAAGATGGGAATGGGATTGGAAAATAACAGAAAGTGAAAACCTCAGTGTATTACCACAGCTTTACACACTCCCATGTTATTCAGATCCTTTTAGGAAGCATTCAAAATTGGAAATGTGATGTTTTCTTCAGTTGGAATCAGAAAGTAGCTGCAGAAACAGAAAATTTAGCACCTTGAACTGAAAATCCCCATGACTGCAATCTCAACCCGCTGGAAGTGAGACCAATAACCAGTTCATGTTCCCTAGTCTGGCCCTGAAAGGCGGATGATGAAAGCCCGTTGGATCTGACAGGGCTCTGCTGGTAGGGTCATGCTATGACCCTCAAAAATAGCCTACAGGATTTTCTTTGCTGAACTAGGCTCTGTGTCCCTTAGGATTTTTAGTGCTTATGTGAAACAACTAGGCATGAGTGCCATGTCTGCTGTAAGAGAGATGAACACTTTGTTCTAGGTCTCAAATGGCTGACTCAATCAGCAGTAGAAAGAGAACATGTTGCCATCTTACTCAACTTTTTTTTTCTTAGCCTACAGCTATACAATGTGACAAGAGTGTATTGATAGCTATAGCACTATCAATACGTGAATCATCTATTATTTGGTAATTGGGTATTTCTCTGTAGTGCTATGTTATGAAAAAATTAAGTAGAGTTGTTTGCTAAGGCATAACATATCCCTCCTGTCACATAACATAGAAAGACATTTTTAACCTACTTTTTAATACATTTGAATATTTATTTACTTTATTTATACTAGACTATTGCCTGAATTATTTGCACTACCATTCAAAAGTTTGGGATCAGTATGATTTTTAAAAGTTTCTTTTGCTCATCAAGGCTGTATTTATTTGATCAAAATACAGAAAATAACAGTTTTCTATTTTAATACACTTTAAAATGTTTTCCTGGGAGGCAAAGCTGAATTTTTAATAAATTTGATAACAAATCAGCATATTAGCATGATTTCTGAAGGATTGTGTCACACTGAGGACTGTAGTAGTGGCTGATAAAAATTCATCACAGAAAAAAAAAAAATTAAAGTATATTCAAATAGGAAAACAATATTAGAAATTGCAGTAATATTTCACAATATTACAGTTTTTTTCTGTACTCATTAAGAGACTCCTTTAAAAAACATTACATAAAACATCATAATCCCAAACTTTTGAACGGCAGTGTATAAAATTATAATTATTTACTGATAATTATTATTTTATATTATAATTAATATATGATATATATTATATTTATAATGTTATCTTTGAAATATATTAAATATTATGAATTATGCCATTCAAATACAATATAACTTTTCATGCATTAAAGTATATACACTCTATATTTTCTTAGTTTTTTTATTTCTTTTTTTGGAAGCTGATAATTTGCTATTTTATATATTAGAAATGCTATTTTTGCAAATAAGTATTTGTCGTGCTATATATAAAATTATAATTATTTGCAAATGATTGTTATTTTATATTACCGTAGGGATATAATAAATATCATGAATTATGCAATTTAAGTACAAAAAATAAAATAAATTACAATATTTTGTATGTATTTTATTAGTTTTTTTTTTATAATTTATAATATTTATGATTGTATAATAACTAATATATCTGATATCTTTTTTTTATATTGCAGTAATGCTTGAAATTTAAGTCATATTATGAACTATTGTTTAAAATATATTTTTGAAACTTTTATTTAATCTTTCCAATTATTTTAACTGTCATCTATTTTTTTGTGTTTAACATATTTGTGTCTGTATTTCTTTAATATATTGTTTTAGACACAATATTAAACAACAAACAAGAAAAGTACATTTTAAATAAGTACAGTGTTTGTTTTATATTAATTTATTGCAATTGCAATTTTTATTTTATAAAGCATTTTGTACTATTTGTGTCTTGCTTTTTGCATATCCTTGAACACCCTAGTAACCACATAGCAACAGGCTAACAACCACAACATCTTTTTTTTCTTAAGAAAAAGTGGAAATGTAGTTATCCCCTGCCATTTGTATTCCGTAATATATATATGGCCAGTACAGTGCTGCACTTTTGAAGAGTCAGTTTTGGGTAATTTTTTGTGCTGAACTGCTCACTTTCAACACTCAAAACTCCACTGCCGTCAACATCTTAACAGCACAAACCAGCATGCATCATCTGACATTTTATTCGTCTTTCATCTTTCTATGGAATTATTTAATTCGCTGACAACAAATACCCACTTCAAAGCAAAGGTTGAACCCACCAAGGCTTCCCCGTTTCATCTCGGTGTGAAGAGAGCACTCCCAAAACTGCCACATCAACCTCAAAAACACCCCCATATCACTAGTTTCCACTTGTGCACTATAAGTTCGGCCTTTTGTCTCTATGAGTTCATAATTTGACTGTGGAAAAGAGGAATAGCTTCTTATATACAAGATGTTATCATTAGGAAGTTCCAGAAATGCATATGATTCTTAATAAAGAGTCGTTGATGAAGTGAACGTAATAAAGCTGAGAGATCATAACTGTTTCATTAGGGTTGAGGGCCACTACAGATATCCATCCAACAAGCCATTTTTAGTTCAGATCTGGTATTATGTCCCATAATGAGTGAAGTTGATGAGTTTTAGTGTAATCGGTCTCCATCCCAGTCTGTGAAGCTGAAATTACCATTCTTTGGACTGTGATTGAATTAATTGGCTCTTAATCTCATGCGGTCGTTAAATACTTAGACCATTAGACCTTGGTTAAATGTGTTTTAAGCAGTCTGGCCTGTTTCCAACGAGCTCAGATGGTCCACATCCCTCGATGACATCGAATAAATACGCACAATGTTTTATCTGTAATATTGTGTGTAATGCACTCACCGTTGAAGTTCATTTAGTTTGCATGTGCTTTCAGGCAACCGGTCGTTTAATATGCTAAACTCACATCTGATCCTGTTCTACGCCCAGCTGTCCTCATTTACATATGCAGCCATTTGTTTCTGTGTAATTTGTATGTCTGCACTGGGTGATCTGTTCATATGTTCGTAAGAGGATCAAGTTGAAGACGGTGTGTTTTGCCTTCGGCAGGAGTGCATGGAACAGAAATGCAAATAAGTGTGTGTAATATTAATGAGGGGATGGATTGCAAGATCTTTGTCTTAGTCCACTAGAGGGAGCACAGAGCT
>NC_133380.1:15851673-15891115 GCF_049309525.1 Garra rufa
CTGTTCAAATACTTTTGACTGGTTGTGAATTTATAGTAAAAATTGTATGTATTTTACCTTTTTTTTTTTATGTGGATGCGCCTTGATGCTAAGGGAAAGAAGGGCATCTCAGCCAACCGGATGATGGATGTTTCTTCATCTGTTTAGTGGGCAACACCACCCCCACCCCGTCCTCGACAAAATGGGCCCCTAAAGTACCCACAAGACAAAAGAGCTGTTTGCCGAGACTCATTAATGAGGAAAAAGGGACATGTGTGGCGGTACTAACGCTGTCTTATGTTTATGGGTTTTAAACAAGTAAAAGGGAACATAAAATTAAATACAATTCCGAGTTAAATTGCAGAAAGGCGGAGTGTGGATGGTTTTTAAGTGAACAGACTGTCTGGGATGTGAGTACTAGTCATAAAACATTTGAATCACCCAAGAACTAATAAATAATGAACCTATTTGGAAAGAAATTTAGCAGTTTACCAATTTAAGGTCCTTGTAGTCATCATAAAATGTACAAATATATATATAAATATATATATATATTTTACTAAATGATGTGGTTTTTTAGTGTTTACCATGTGACTTGCAAACAAACAGTATGAATGCTCAACTCTATAGAGCTCTGTTTGGCTGCTAGCGTCATTTAGCATTTCTCACTTTACACCTACACAAAGAAATCCCTGATCTGTTGTACCAATCTACAGCGAGAGGACTGTGTGTGTTGTTTGAGTGCCAGGCTGTGGATGGATTTGAGAGAGTTTAGAGGGCGTGAGAGGGAGCAGAAAGATCCGTTTGCATGCAGAGGCTTCAGTGGCTTGCATAACGATAAGCATCCCAAAGACACACACACACACACACACACACACACACACACACACACACACACACACACACACACACACACACATGTTGGGTTTACATGTTTTATGGGGACATTCCATAGGCATAATGGTTTTCATACTGTACAAACCATATTTTCTATCGCCCTACACCTACCCTACACCTAAACCTAGCCCTCACAGGAGATTGTGCACTTTTACTTCCACAAAAAAACTCATTGTGCATGATTTATAAGCCTGTTTCCTCATGGGGACCTAATAAATGTCCCCACAAGGTCAAAATCTACTGGTATTACTAATCTTGTGGGGACATTTGGTCCCCACAACGTGATGAATACCAGGTACACACACACACACACACATACATACGAGGATGTTGATATTCTCTTCTCTAGAGAAATGAGCGCCTACAGGGTTTGGTAATTACTGGTCATGCTACCTTGAAATGGATTGCTTGAATGTGCTATCATGTGCTTAAATACTCTTCTTTCAGTGCTTTTAATTTCCATGATTTTGTGGTCACATCTCATTTGTTTCCTCAGCATATTTAGGGTTAGACTCAGCTCATGCATAAAGGCCTGTTCACACCTAGGATGGTAACTATGAAGATAACGATAAACGTGGTTGTAATAGCAGAGTCCACACTGAAACATCCAATCAGCCAATCAGAATCAATCGTGCTATAACAAGCTCGAGAATTTAAAGGGGACAACCATGCACAAAAAATAAACAAGACAGTTATTTTTAACTTGTGTGGACACAAATGTAATTATCGTTATGTATGTCATTGTCGCTCCTTAGACAGTGTATAACTTTACAAATAAAATTGAACTTTTTAACATTGTGTTTTTAAGTTGATAATTATACTTTTAAATTTATATTTACTTATTTACAGTTTTAAATATATTAAAATAATATTTTTAAACAATATATATATATATATATATATATATATTGTTTAAAAATATTATTTGATGTCTTTGATATTGACATCAAGTTTTATGGGATTATTTTAATATTAGGTTAACATTTATTTGATTATTTTTTGCAATTAATTTATAAAGACATGTAGTGTGACAAATATTTTAAAATGTACAAATATATATTCAAAAATATGTTAATGGTAATTTGTTTAAAAAAAATATTTTTTAAAAATATTAGTTGATGTCTTTGACATTGAGACCAAATATAATTTTTTATATTAGGTTAACATTTATATTTTTACATTTATATTTAATTTTTCAATTATAGTTTTAGGATTTTTTTTTCTTTTTTTTTTGCAGTCATGTAGTGTGACAAATATTTTAAAATATTAAAATATTTTAAAAATTAAAATATTCCTTAAATATATTAACTGATCATCAGTTTTATAGAATATTGTTTTAAAAAATTCTTAGATGTCTTTGACATTGAGATCAAATTTATTTTGATGTGATTGTTTTTATATTAGGTTAACATTTATATTTATGTTTGTACATTTACTTATTTATTTACAGTTTTAGGATTTTTTATTCTTTCTTTTTTTTTTTTTGCAGTTCATTCAAAAATATATTTAAAAAATATGTTAATAAAATGTGTTTGTTTATTTTATTTTTTTTACTTATTTGCTTCTTCGGATGTCATTTAAGAGTGCTGTAATGTGATTAATTTCTAAATTTAGATTTATTCAGAAATAACCTCTCAATTAAACTTAAAAAGGTAAAAAGAAAATTACAAAGAAAAGTAAAAAGTTTCCTAAAATTAAGCAGAAAATGAACATTCCTAATGTAGTTTTAGAAGTGCATGTCACTCGGCTGGTTACCACTTGAGATTTCATGTCAGCTCCCCATCTTGCTTTGCATTTTATCTCTAATTTATCCTTAAATGCAATGGGGAAAAAAAACATTGACCCTCACTGATTCTCTTGGCCACACCCACTCTCCCACACTCAGCCAATCAGCATCATCTTAAGTCTTCCATTAAGCATTTTAATCACTAGTGATTCCGTATCCCAGCAACGGGCATCAGCATATCAGAGTGGGGTTGTAAATCAGCCAGCTTGTGTTTGGTGAGCGTCAGTCCCTGCTGATCACCATGTGCTTCTAGTGATTAGCACTGCTCAGCACACACATGGCTGGCAAGGGAGCGCACCATCAGATAAAGCATAATTAATACGGGCCAGGCAGGGGGGCGTAGGGGGCTTTGTGGTTACAGCGAAGCACGCTGGAGCTGGACTCTGTCATCAGCACTGACAGACAATGGAAGCAGCTAAAATTCAAAGCTGAGCTTTTTCTTTTTTATTCTTTTTTGGGCCTGCTAGAGGATATGTTTCTCACACACTTTGTGCCACATCCCTGAAGCGGTAGAGAGTCGGACACATGGTGTGTGTGTGTGACATCTTCATTGAGGGTGTGAGAGACATCACAAAGGGTGTTACTATTCATGCTGGAAGGATTTACAGCCGCTGCTGAGGCCCTGTCGTACGTCGATCTACGGGACTCTCGGCATAGTTACCGTCACTCAAACACCTCCGAGTCAGGTGTGATGGTGCAACCACGTGGATCTCAGCTGTTTTATGCTGGCTAGTCTATAGCAGGGATGCTAAATCACTAAACTCGTGAGGAAAATGTTGAAGCTCAAGACTTTCTGTTTGGATTACTGGCAGTTTCTTTGCTTGCAGCCTCTCAATGGCTTCTATAAAAGGTAAGAAGTCTTTGTTTGATGTTGTGTCTGTGTTGCTTTTATAAACATTGGACTTTACAAATGATTGAAGGTATTATCAGCTTATGATAATGCACTTCTCTTTGTCACATTATGAATAATTAATTTGTAATTAAAAATGCTTTTTTTGTTGGAGCAGAGTCACCGTCTGTACTATATTGTTCTCCTTCAGTGGTTTTCAGATCAGCTTTTTAAAGCCTTCAGAGGCTGTTATTCAGTCAGTAAAGAGCCATGACTGACCTCAGAACAGTGCGTCTTTGTGTTATTGTGAATTGAGGGCTGTACAGCTGAGGTTGCAGTGAGTCAGGCTGATTTAACTCAAGCTCTATTGTGTTTCTGTGACCTGACAAGCGTTTCCATCACAGATCTGATCCTCTATTGTGGGGCATGCTACCCTGTGGGCCCCTGGGCTTCGTCCTGTGAAGGGTCATGTGTGTGTGTGTTCTGACCAGAGCTCTGTCATTGCTTGAGGATAGTCTTCATTCTTATGTCCAGCGAACCATTTAAGTTGACATTAAATTTGTTATTTTATTTTTGTATTTTATTTCATTTTATTTTATTTAGTTGTTTTATATACTATTTAATATTTTATATTATTTTTATTTTGTAGTTACATATGTTACCCTGGACCAAAAAAAAAAACTGAAATTGAGATTTATACATAAAATAAATATAATAATAAATGAGCTTTCCATTACAAGAATAAGTAAGCTTTCCATTGATGTATGGTTTGTTAGGATAGGACAATATTTGGCTGAGATACAACTATTTGAAAATCAAAATATTGAGAAAATTGCTTTTAAAGTTGTCCAAATTAAGTTCTTAGCATATTACTAATCAAAACATTTTGATATATTTATGGTAGGAAAATACAAAATATCTTCATGGAACATGATCTTTACTTAATATCCTAATGATTTTTGGCATAAAAGAAAAAAAATCAAGAATTTTGACCCATACAATGTATTGTTGGCAATTGCTACAAATATAGTGCTACTTATGACTGTTTTGTGGTCCAGGGCCACATATGTAATGTTTTACTTTTTATTTTGTAGTTTCATATATTATTATATTACTTTATATAATTGCCATTACTGATACTTGCAGGCCTTGACATCTTCTTTTCTCTCCTATGACCACCATAAAAAAAAAACAACAACATGATAGTCTTGTCCTTAACCTTTGCTGACGAAATCCGGACGTCTCTGACTCGAGCAGCGACTCAGGAAACCCCCTGTCAACTGTTCGTGCTGACCTTCTCGCCTGGTCGTGTCCTTCAATTGACTGCTGTAATCAGTGGAAACTGCGAGGTTCACACAACATGGCCTTTGTGCATAGTGCATTGCTTTCAATCAAGCACAATATACAGTGTCGTTGGTGACTTTCAACCCCACGTTTGAAACAAAACTAAAGTAACAAAAGAAAAAATTCTCCTTTTATTTTTATTCTCAACACACCATATGGTAGATGCTCAGTGTAGGTGTGTCAGTACAGAATTATACAGCTAGTACTATCAGGATTTCAGCGGCCCACTTAAACCACTTTAGAGCACATTAAAATGATTTATAACTTTTACCATTTCCTTTTTTGGGGGGTAAACAATCACGTTGATAATCTAATAGCTGTAATAGCTCTAATAGCTGATTTTATATATAAATGAGCAATATCACACGAGTAGCAGTGTGATCTGACATTATCTTTATTAACAACTTGCATTTTTGAAGTCTAAACAAGTACATTCTCGGCTAAAACTACATTCTGTGACACAAAAACAGTATTATTTATAAAATTATAGTGAACTTGAGAATCCACCATAAAACTCGCTGTGTGAAATACCGCAAGCGGAGTGATACAAACAGTGAAACGGTTGGAGTTACAATCAGATTCGAGGATCAGAAAAAACTGTTGTATAAAGTATATTAAAAGCCTCTGCCCCTTTAAAGCACGTTTCGTGGCAGTTTCAAAGTTAAAATGTCTACAGAGTAGCGCTAAAACACACATTCAATACGTGACCGTGGCACGTTTCTATTAGTTTGGTACAGGCACATATTGCTGTGTTTTTATTACGCTGCTTGATGTAGGAATATATATAAATACATATCCAGGTAGTGTCGCTAAGAGTAATGCTCTATTATGTTGGAAATATCCCCCACACCAAACCAAATCCTAAACCTACCCGATAGTGTTAACAAATGCAAAATTGATATAAAAACGCATTTGTTGAATGTTATTTTAACTTCCTTATGTGGATTTGAGCTGTTATGTCGTCACTTGTCATCACTCAAGTGCAACACTGTATTGCATGAGCTACAGAGTAAACCTAATGAATTAGAAAACACATTCATAATGAAGCTGTATAAGTGACAACAACGTTCAAAAGTATTTGTTTTCAAATTGCGCAGAATTGTTTTGAAGCCATAATTTAATATTCTGCATATTAAAACTGTGTGAAAATTGGGAAAAATTGTGTGTAAATCATACTTTATGTAAAAAGTAATTAGAGTTGTTGGAGTTTTGTTGGTGTTCATTTCAACTGGAAACTGCATTGATTCGCACATATAGGTACGTTTTTTTGTTTTGTTTTGTTTTGCAGGAATGCATATGAAGGCATGTATTTCCAATGAACCTATGTGGATTCTCTGGATGATTTGATGAAAAATATATTTTAGCTGAAAGTGCCTCTAATAGGTGCAGTAATATATAAAGTACGTTAAAAGGTTAGTTCACCCAAAAATGAAAATTCTGTCATTAATTAGTCACCCTCATGTTGCTCCAAACCTGTAAGATCTTTATTGATCTTTGGAACACAAATTAAGACACTGACACTGAAGAGAATTATTTTTGTTTTCTTTGCGCACAAAAAGTTTTCTCATAGCTTTGTAAAATTAAGGTTGAACTTTTTGATATGGACTGTTTTAATGATGTCCTTACTACCTTTCTGGGCCTTGAACGTGTCAGTTGCTTTGCTGTCTATGCAGGGTCAGAAAGCTCTCGGATTTCATCAAAATATCTTAATTTGTGTTCTAAAGATGACCAAAGGTCTTACAGGTTTAGAACGACATCAGGTTGAGTAATTAATGACTGGAACACCTCATATATACGGCCTCCTTTATTAGGCGGCTGCATATATGAAAAAAAAACACCTAACCCCAAAAAAATTCTAACAAAAGGTTTCTCAGCTGTTTTTTGTAGTATTAGGTGTCCTTAATAACATACTAAAAGTTTACCAAAGTTTGACCACTAGAAAGGTGTCATTTTCAAGATGGCGTCCAAGATGGGCAGAAAACCCTTAAAATATCCTAACTCCTTCATTATTTGACCTAGCCAAGTAATCTTGGTGTCTAACCCAATGTTTTCTGGGTCTATGAATCCATTGGACTCGTCTAAATTGCACAGACATGATTACATACTTATGGAATACATGATGTTGTGAGATTACTGTAAGGTTTTATCTTTGTTTGGGGTGAACCAGAGTTTTAAACGATTTAGCCTATGTCATATAACTCCTACTCAGTACATGTTTTTGGACACATACAGCTCTTTTTTATCTTCTAAAACACAGACTTGACATTCAATGTAAAAGTTACTGCACCCAAAAGTTCCTTAAATTGGAGCTGTATAACTTTCAGGTGCATCTCAATAAATTAGAATGTTGTAGAAAAGTTCATTCATTTCAGTAATTCAACTTAAATTGTGAAACTTGTGTATTAAATAAATTCACTGCACACAGACTGAAGTAGTTTAAGTCTTTGGTTCTTTTAATTGTGATGATTTGCCTCACATTTAACAAAAACCCACCAATTCACTATCTCAACAAATTAGAATACTTCATAAGACCAATAAAAAAAAACTTTTTAGTGAATTGTTGGCCTTCTGGAAAGTATGTCCATTTACTGTATATGTACTCAATACTTCTTTTGCTTTAATTACTGCCTCAATTCAGCGTGGCATGGAGGTGATCAGTCTGTGGCACTTGCTTTGGTGGTATGGAAGCCCAGGTTTCTTTGACAGTGGCCTTCAGCTCATCTGCATTTTTTGGTCTCTTGTTTCTCGTTTTCCTCTTGACAATACCCCATAGATTCTCTATGGGGTTCAGGTCTGGTGAGTTTGCTGGCCAGTCAAGCACACCAACACCATGGTCATTTAACCAACTTTTGGTGCTTTTGACAGTGTGGGCAGGTGCCAAAACCTGTTGGAAATAGAAATCAGCATCTTTAAAAAGCTGGTCAGCAGAAGAAAGCATGAAGTGCTCTAAAATTTCTTGGTAAACGGGTGCAGTGTCTTTGGTTTTCAAAAAAACACAGTGGACCAACACCAGCAGATGACATTGCACCCCAAATCATCACAGACTGTGGAAACTTAACACTGGACTTCAAGCAACTTGGGCTATGAGCTTCTCCACCCTTCCTCCGGACTCCAGGACCTTGCTCTCATCTGAAAAGAGGACTTTGGACCACTGGGCAACAGTTAATTTCTTCTTCTCCTTTGCCCAGGTAAGATGACTCTGACGTTGTCTGTGGTTCAGGAGTGGCTTAACAAGAGGAATATATCAACTGTAGTCAAATTCCTTGACACGTCTGTGTGTGGTGGCTCTTGATGCCTTGACGCAAGTCCAGTCTATTCCTTGTGAAATTCACCCAAATTCTTGAATCAATTTTGCTTCACAAGCCTCTCAAGGCTGCGGTTCTCTCGGTTGGTTGTGCATCTTTTTCTTCCACACTTTTTCCTTCCACTTAACTTTCTGTTAACATGCTTGGATACAGCACTCTGTGAACAGCCAGCTTCTTTGGCAATGAATGTTTGTGGCTTACCCTCCTTGTGAAGGGTGTCAATGATTGTCTTCTGGACAACTGTCAGATCAACAGTCTTCCCCATGATTGTGTAGCTTAGTGAACCAAACTAAGAGACCATTTTGAAGACTCAGAAGACCTTTGCAGGTGTTTTGAGTTGATTAGCTGATTTGCAAGTCAGCATATTCTAATTTGTTGAGATAGTGAATTGGTGGGTTTTTGTTAAATGTGAGCCAAATCATCACGATTAAAAGAACCAAAGACTTAAACTACTTCAGTCTGTGTGCAATGAATTTATTTAAAGGGGTCATCGGTCGCAAAACTAACTTTTACATGTTGTTTGAACATTAATGTGTGTTGGCAGTTTGTGTACACAACCACCCTACAATGATAAAAATCTACCCAGTGGTATTTTTTTAATCTTTAAAAGTAATACCCCCTTTTTTGACATGAGCGCCTTACCTTAGATCCGCCCTCACCGAGCTGAAACAGTCTGACTCCGATCGCCATTGTGTGAATCAGGTGCAGAGGAAGACTCTAATTGAGTGATTGAGGTGTTCTGTTGTTGGATGTAATAATGAGCATAGCAGTAGTCATTTTTTTCCCAACATCTGAGCTGCTTAAGAGGCAGAGGACAACGTTACTTTAGTTTTTAAAAGGAAAGCGCCGATCCCGATCTACATATGCGTCTCTGTTCGTGTGAATCTTAATAATGTGCTCGTTGGCAAGTTTCGCCGATAAACACGGCTAAATGCAGCTAAACGTGGCTAAACTAAACATTACAGATCCTAATCCCTCAGCAGAGAGGGGCGGGGCGAGCAGAGCTCATTTGCTTTTAAAGGGCCCATGCGATAAAATGAGCTGATATTTTGCAGAGCTGATTTTGACAAGGTAAAAGGGTGTTTTTTTTACACTACTATTGAGAATTTTTAACCAAAGTATATTACAGACTTTTCATTAAGACCCTAAAGAATCATATGAACTTGTGGAAAATGGGCATCCGATGACTCCTTTAATACACGAGCTTCACAATTTGAGTTGAATTACTGAAATAAATTAACTTTTCCACGACATTTTAATTTAGATATTTATATTTAAATTTTATAATTTACCTGTATCTATCATGCAAATATGCTAATTAAAATATTATATGGCCAAAACATGTATCAGGCACCAGTATTCCTGGTCTAGGAGGAATACAAAGGAGTAATGGTCATTTTAAGGACCTGACGGCCGCCATTTTGAAAATGGGGCCCTTCTTGGAGTCAAACTTTGGTAAACTTTTAGTATGTTTTTAAGTACATCTGATACTACTGTAAACCACTGAGAAACCTTTTGTTAGAATTTTTTTGGGGTCAAACCATATTTGCAGCTGACTATATACACATTCTAAATCCATTAAGTTACTGCATCTAGCATCTACAGGAACTTGTACGTCTTTTGTCTAGAAATGCATTCTGTGGCATTTTAAACTATTGTAGCTTACCACAAAGGGGGAACGAACACAGCATCACTTCCACATGCAAATTGCCAAAGCAGGTCATCAGTATTCTCCTCAGTTGCAGAGGTAGGCGTAAACGTCCCAGACTGGAATGTTTTTTGAAGTCTGGACGCTGAAAAAAAGAGCAAGAGTTGCAGTTGCTTTTTTTCCCCTGCTGTGGTCATTTTTGAAAACAGACTCACCTTTTATGGAGCTTTTCACTTGTAATTGTGGTGAAGCAGAGACAGGGCTACTTTTCTGTTCTTTCTCGCTCATTTATTTCATTCGTGTAAATAAGAGCGAACTGTATGTTCCCATTGTTTAACCGGCGGGAAATGATGCTGGCAGTGCCAAGGTCATGGGTATGATTTCCAGTGGACACAAATACTAATAATAACATGTATCTTATAAGCGTATATGCTGATGCACACATAGTTGATTTGGACATTGTAAAAGCGGTCTGTGTCAGTGTTTAGGATTATGATGATGATGAATGCCTTGAAATGACATAACTAAGTCTCAGGTTAGGCTAATATGAAAGAGGTAATGTACAGTATCATCTTAAAGTGGTTTCATTGCATTCATAACAGTCTAACTGTACATTATCCTTGTGTATTACTGTAGGAGCCATATTTGGATTTTGGTGACTTATCTGTGGAATAAGTACAATTAATTTAGTTTTACATAATCACATTGTATAAATACAGTTTAACAGAAACTATACAGTTTAATTTCAGTAATTAAAACTTCCATACTCTAACCGTAGTAGCATCTTACCTGTATGTACTTACCTGACTACCTGTCACATGATAGTAGACACACCCCTTTGATGTGCAGGTGGCCCGATGTGGTTAATTATGCCATTCACGAAGGGTGCAAGGGGTTAGATGGCAAGACGGAACAGTTTTCAGACCGCAAACAAACGCAAACTGTTACTTTAGTTTTTTCCTTTATTTTCATCATTTGTCAATTCAAGAAAGAGAACCGGATTGTGTGAATAAACGAAACATCCAATTTAAATCAACTCTCCGTGCGTGCTTACATTGGATTGTGTGTCGGGAGCCCTTGCCATTAACCTCACGTGGCAAGTTTAGATGAAAAGGCCACTTCATAGTCTGAAAACTACCGAAGACCGACGTCTTTGAAAGGACCAAAGGACCAACTTGTGGATTAACGCCTAACATTTATTGGATACTTACCTCGATGGAACGACGCGTTTGGGTTGAATGGATTTATGAATGGAACGTATCGTAGTAGTTGGAGCAATCCATGAATGGATGAGCGTAACACCACAGTAACTGGATGCGCAGCAGCCAAACGTCAGCAAACCTAGTGAGTATAAACGAACTGTGAAAGTTTAAACTATCGTTGAATAGACTGAGACAAGTTTATAAGACTTTATTTACGTGCATTGTAAACTGTTGAACATTACGATGTCGGATAAAGAGACTGAGACGGCGAAAGAGACCGCCAAACTTTTACAATCTGAAAAGGCGACTCGCCGAGGAAAGCTAGGTGTTTGCACTAGACAAATGAATGAAATTAGAACTTTGCTCGTTGAAAATGGAAATGTTGACCGAGTGGAGAAAAATATGCATGTGCTACAACAGAGCATCGAGGACTTTAAATTCATTCATAGATCAGTACAATCATTAATGACTGAGGATGAGAGAGAAAGTGATACTGTTGATTGGTATGAACCGAGAGCACAGAACTTTGACTACTTCATTAAAGAAGTTGAAACGTGGAAAAAAGAACAAAATAGACTACAGTTAACTGTTGAACCTAAAGACAGCATTTCTAATGTAACCAAAATATCTAAAACCTCATCAGCAGCAAGAATTGTTGCAGCTGAAAGAGCTGCTCTTCTAGCTCGCAGCAAAGCATTACCAGCGCTGCACGCAATTCAGATGGAGGAAGCAACCTTGAAATCTAGAAAGGAGAGCATTGAGTTACAAGCTCAATTAGCAGAGGCAGATGCAAAGCTGAAGGCTTTAAATGACAGCGAAGAGGAGGGAGATGCCATGAATGTGTACCTGGAGGAAAGCAAACAACAACCTGCTGAACCAACTCTAACTGAAGCCTCTGCCCTTGAGTTTGTGCCTGTGGCAACAGTGCCTAAAACACCATTGCAAAAAACAGTACGACATCTACACAGCAGCTCCAGGAGCATTAGAACTTCCACCAGCCCACAGCTTGGATTCAGCCATGACACCGCTGCTGATACTGAAATGCTACACAGACAAAAGGAGCTCACGGAATTAATGGTGAGACAACAGAACCTTTCTCTCTTGCCGAAAAGAGATTTACCTGTTTTTAATGGTGATCCTCTGTCTTTTCAACCTTTCATTTATGCCTTTGAACATTCAATTGAGAACAATACCACTAATTGCCAAGATAGACTTTATTTTCTTGAGCAGTTTACACAGGGACAGGCTAAAGACCTAGTGAGAAGCTGCATGCATATGGATGCCCGCCGAGGTTATGGTGAAGCAAAACAGCTTTTAAAGAAACATTTTGGGAATGAAATGAAAATTGCTAATGCATATTTAGAGAAGGCTTTTAACTGGACACTAATAAGACCTGACGATGGAAAGGCTCTTCTGGCGTATGCTTTGTACTTAAGAGAATGTCTTAACGCAATGCAAAATCTGGACCATCTTGATGAATTGAATGTAGCATCTAATTTAAAGTTGCTTGTTTCTAAATTGCCACATAAACTTCGTGAACGTTGGCGAAATGTAGTGTATGAATCCTCTCAAAGAAACAATACACGCATAAGATTCACTCATCTTGTGGAGTTTTTGGAACAACAATCCAGTGTACTACTCCATCCAGTGTTTGGAGACATTAAAGATCCTCCTCCAAGTAAAAGTCCAGTCCTGAAAGCCAAACATGACACGAAGACACTTAGAAAGGGTAGCAGCTTTGTGACTTCTGTAACGCCAGCTGAAGCGCAGGTACCATCACAGCTATTTAAGACACAGCAAGCCAACAAACGTGTTGAAGCTTTCTCGTTATGTAGCTTTTGCTTAGATAGGCATGATATCATCGACTGCAAAAGGTTTAAGTCACAGCCACATGAACAGAAAGTGGAACACCTGAAGAAAAATGGACATTGCTTTGGTTGTCTTAAGAAGGGACATCTCAGCAAAAATTGCATTAAGAGAATGATCTGTGAGACATGCAAGTATAAACATCCTACCTTATTACACATCAACAGTGAGAAAGCGGTGAGAATGCAGACTCCTGTCAACAGTGCACTGATCACAGCTAATCACGCAACAGGGGCCAGTCACTGTGCACTAGCCATTGTGCCCGTTCTAGTGAAGGCATCTAAGGGCTCCAGAACCATCATGACCTATGCCTTTCTTGACCCAGGCAGCTCAGCCACCTTCTGCTCTGATAACATCATGCACCAGCTCAATGTCAATGGACGCAGAACAGAGGTTGCTCTACGAACAATGGGACAAGAGCAAACAGTTAGGTGCTATGAGCTCACAGGGCTTGAAGTGGGAAACATTGATGGAAGTGAGTTCATTGAACTGCCTATAGTGTACACACAAGCTAATATCCCGGTGTCAAAAGACAACTTGTTTACACAGAATGATCTTAAAAAATGGCCTTATCTCAGTGACATAACACTCAAAAGCATTGACGCTGATGTGGAAATGTTGATCGGAATGGATGTGCCAAAGGCAATGGAGCCGTGGCAAGTACTAAACAGTCAGAACGATGGACCATATGCAGTCAAGACGCTACTTGGATGGGTGGTCAATGGCCCACTCAATTCTTGTCCTGCTATGGATAGACATGGCAAACAATCAGTTACAGTTAATCGGATTTCATTGGAGAATATCAAGAATCTACTCATCAGGCAATACAACAACGATTTTCCTGAAAAGGAATACGCAGAGAAAAAAGAGATGTCTGTTGAGGACAAAAGATTCATGGATCTAATATCAAGGTCAGTCATGTTTAAAAATGGTCACTATCACTTACCTTTGCCTTTTCGTGACAAAGATGTAACTTTGCCTAACAATCTGGAGTTGGCAGCACAGCGCACAGTGGGTCTCTCTAGGAGATTCAAAATGGATTCTGCTTATGCAAGTGAGTACAAGACATTCATGGAAGATGTGCTTAGGAAAGGCTACGCAGAAAAGGTGTCACAAAAACAGCTGCAAAGAAACGATGGCAAGGTATGGTATATACCGCATCATGGGGTGTACCACAAGCAGAAGGGCAAGCTGCGAGTTGTGTTTGACTGTTCTGCTTCTTACAAAGGCAAATCCCTAAACACAGAACTTCTCCAGGGTCCGGACCTGGCTAACCCACTTTTGGGAGTTCTGCTGAGATTCAGAGAAGAAAGAATTGCTGTGATGGCTGACATCGAAGCGATGTACTACCAAGTACGTGTTCAAGAACATCACCGTGACTTCCTACGATTCCTCTGGTGGCCACAGGGGGACGTAAGCAAACCATTGGAAGTGTACAGGATGAACGTTCATCTCTTTGGTGCTGTGTCATCACCAAGCATTGCCAACTTTGCCCTAAAACGAACAGCAGTCGACAACTCAGAGCAATTCAGTGTTAAAATTCCTGAAATAATTAAACATAGTTTTTATGTTGATGATTGTCTTCAGTCAGTGGCTTCTGTTAAGGAGGCAATTCAGCTTACACAGGACCTCAGGGAAGCATGCACCCTGGGAGGATTCACCTTGAGCAAGTGGGTGAGCAACAGCTGTGAAGTTCTTGCTACAATACCTGAAAATCACAGAGCCACACTTGTCAAACGACTCGACCTGGACAGAGACAAACCACTGTTAGAAAGGGCCCTAGGAATCCAGTGGAACATCCAGAATGACACATTTACCTTCAAGGTAGCCATCAAGAACAGAGCTCTGACAAGGCGAGCTGTCCTATCTGTTGTAAGCTCCATCTATGATCCATTGGGTTTCCTAGCCCCCTTTATTCTCAAAGCCAAGCAAATCCTGCAAAAACTTTGCCTTGAAAAGTGTGGATGGGATGAAGACATTCCAGAAGAACTCTCTAAGCCATGGCAAAGATGGATTACAGAACTGAGTCAGCTGGACAGATTTGAAGTGGACAGGTGTATAAAACCTGAGAGCTTTGGCTCAGTAAGGACTGCTCGGCTGCATCATTTCTGTGACGCGAGTGAAGCAGGTTACGGAACAGTGACCTACCTCAGTCTTGCAAAGAGCAATGGAGACATTCATGTTACCTTCATACTAGCAAAATCCAGAGTAGCTCCTCTGAAGCAGATGACCATTCCCAGGCTGGAACTTGCTGCTGCAACACTCGCTGTGAAAGTGGATAAAATGCTTCAGACGGAACTTCACATGGATCTGGAAAACTCCACATTCTGGACAGACAGTACAACTGTACTGAAATACATTCATAATGAAACCAAAAGATTCTATACATATGTTGCCAATCGAATTGCAGTAATACACAGCCTCTCTCAGGTACGTCAGTGGAGGTATGTCAGCTCTAGAGACAATCCAGCAGACGATGCATCACGCGGACTGCACATGGAACCGCTCTTGAAGTCCCTTAGATGGCTCCATGGCCCTCACTTCCTTTCAAGAGAGGAATCTGAATGGCCTGATGCACCAGAGGACTTGGGCCACCTACCCCACAGTGATCCTGAGGTAAAAAGAGACATTACTGTAAATTGCCTAAAGCTGGAAGCTAATGCAACTTCTTCCCTGATTCAGTACTTCTCTTCATGGAGGAAACTTCTCACAGCTGCTGCTTGGCTGCTGAAGCTCAAAAACTTCCTTCTGCTCCGAAGTCGGAAAGACAAAGACAATGTGACATCCAAAATTAAAAGTGAGCAACAATGCTTAACTGTGGATGATTTGGACGAAGCAGAAAAGGCAATTATTTGCTATGAACAGCAGTGTCACTTCAAGCCTGAGCTTACACTCTTAAGAAAAGGCAAGCCAGTGAAAGCAGACAGCTCCATAGCTAAACTGGATCCGATCCTGGATGAGGGCATCCTGAGGATTGGAGGTAGGTTAAGTAAAGCGTCCATGCCAGTGAATCTGAGAAATCCAATCATACTTCCCAGAGACTCTCCTGTATCCAAATTGATCTTGCGTGACATTCATCACCAAGTAGGACACGCAGGAAGAAACCATATGCTCTCTAGGCTTAGGCAAAGATTCTGGCTTCCCTCTGCTAATTCTTCTGCAAGATCTGTCATTAAATCCTGTGTCTTCTGTAGGAAAGTGCAGGCCAAAGTCGGAGTTCAAAAGATGGCAGACCTGCCAGAGGACCGAGTCACTCCAGATTTACCACCCTTTTCACATGTAGGCATCGACTACTTCGGACCTATTGAGGTAAAAAGGGGTCGTTCCCTCGTTAAGAGATGGGGAGTAATCTTTACCTGTCTGGCGAGCAGAGCCATTCACCTGGAAGTGGCAAGTATGTTGAACACGGACTCCTGCATCAACGCTGTCCGGCGATTCCTTTGTCGGAGAGGGCCAGTACTCACCATTAGAACTGACTGTGGCACAAATTTCATGTGTGCGCAGAAGGAATTACAGACTGCTGCAAATCAGCTAGACCATCAAAGAATCCATGACGCTCTGATGAACCAACATGTCAAATGGCTGTTCAATCCTCCTTTGGCAGCCCATTTTGGAGGTGTGTGGGAACGACTCATCAAGCTAGTGAAAAAGGTACTCCTGTCAGTGTTAAAGCAACAGACACTCGATGATGAGATGTTGCACACAGCTTTTTGTGAGGTCGAATCCATCCTTAATGACAGACCAATAACAACAGTTTCCAGTGACCCTAACGATCTTGAACCACTGACTCCCAATCACCTGCTGCAGTTGAACACCAAACCGCTGTTGCCCCCTGGGCTCTTTGACAGAGAAGATCTGTATAGCAGAAGGAGATGGAGACAGGTACAATATCTGGCAAACCTTTTTTGGAAGCGATGGACTACTGAATACCTAACTTTGATGCAACAACGACAAAAATGGACTAATACCAAAAGGAACTTCAAAGAGAATGACTTAGTAGTCATAGTTGATCCAAACTCACCAAGAAACTCCTGGCCTTTAGGCCGGGTGGTGAAACCCCTGCCAGGGCCAAAGGGTCTTGTCAGGAGTGTTTTGGTCAAAACCAAGGCCAACATCATCCAGAGGCCGATCGACAAGCTTTGCTTGCTCCTGGAAGCTGAGGAATCGGCTTGAAGGTCTGGCTGGCTCTGCCAGGCCTATGATCTATGTCCCATGCCCCTGCACGCATTCACATATATTGACAAACCTACAGATTTTACATGCGTGCTCACACACCAGTCCACACATGCATTTATGGACTTTCATATCCACAGCACACATACACTCACTGCTATGCACATACATGGACTTTGCACCCTTGCAGCACACTGACACATGGACTCTTGGGAGTCAATGGACTGTGTTTGGACACTTTTACACACATCCATGGACTTTGGGGGGGATTGAGGTCTTTATGGACCAGCACTATGAACTTTTGGGTTTACCAATTTAAAAAAAAAAATGGAAAAAATGTATTGATGCTTGAATATGGTTGTGGACTGATGATTTGAATTGTAACGTGACATCAGTTAGCATGTTTTGATTGATATATTTATGGCTCCATATTTTGTGTATGTTTGGTAATTGTCATCCCTTAGCACTGACAATTAGGGGCCAGAATGTAGGAGCCATATTTGGATTTTGGTGACTTATCTGTGGAATAAGTACAATTAATTTAGTTTTACATAATCACATTGTATAAATACAGTTTAACAGAAACTATACAGTTTAATTTCAGTAATTAAAACTTCCATACTCTAACCGTAGTAGCATCTTACCTGTATGTACTTACCTGACTACCTGTCACATGATAGTAGACACACCCCTTTGATGTGCAGGTGGCCCGATGTGGTTAATTATGCCATTCACGAAGGGTGCAAGGGGTTAGATGGCAAGACGGAACAGTTTTCAGACCGCAAACAAACGCAAACTGTTACTTTAGTTTTTTCCTTTATTTTCATCATTTGTCAATTCAAGAAAGAGAACCGGATTGTGTGAATAAACGAAACATCCAATTTAAATCAACTCTCCGTGCGTGCTTACATTGGATTGTGTGTCGGGAGCCCTTGCCATTAACCTCACGTGGCAAGTTTAGATGAAAAGGCCACTTCAATTACGCGACTACTTACCAAATAAATATTGATTTGTCTTTTAATTATTTCAGTATGTCAGAGGGAGACTGCATAGTGAGATATTAAACTTGCACATCCATGTCATAAATAAAGTCATAGCCGTAAATTGATCCTCATAATGTGTTCCGCACTTCCGTTTAGATTATTAGCCAGTGTTAAACTGTCAGCTTTAACAGCGACACAGTCGCTTTATGATGGACTTAAAGCTGGTTTGTGTGTTTCTGTGCTCTGTGCCTTGAATTGCAATGCTCTTGTCCAAATTGCATTTTGTTCAGTCTCTCGCTGCCAAGAAGCTGAAGGCAACAGAAAAAAACAGGTCTATGTGTGGCAGTGTGTATATGTGCGTTTCTTTCTGTCCAGACATATGTGTGTGAATGTGTTGGACAGTAATAAGAGAAAGGAGAGGATGTTTTTTGGAGGATGTGGCAGGCTTCAGGGAAGTATTCTGATGTCAGTAACAGAAACAACAAAACAAACAGCTTTAGAAAGGTGCTGGTAATTATTACTATGCTTTTGAAAAGGGTTTGTGTTTTTAGAAGCCTGTGAAATGTCAGGCAAGTTGACATGGAAAGCAGGCAGATTTAAATGTTTCATTTGTGAATTTGCTTTCATATTATTTTGTTGTACATTTCCTATGGAAAAATAAGCAAACACCAGTGCAATTTAATGTGGTGCAATTTAAAAGTTATGACTTTGGTCTTAGAATGTGCCCTAGAGTCAAAACCAAATAAGACTTTTATTCAGCAATATTGCATTAAACTGATCAAAAGTGACAGTAAAGACATTTTTAATATTACAAAAGAAATAAATTCGTCTGAACTTTCTGATCATCAAAGAATCCTGAAAAAAAAATCAATTTCCACAAAGAAATTAAAGGATTAGTTCACTTCCAGAATACAAATTTCATGATAATTTACTCATCAAAGATGTTCATGTCTTTCTTTTTTCAGTCGAAAAGAAATTAAGGTTTTTGAGGAAAACATTCCAGGATTTTTCTCCATATAGTGGACTTTAATGGGGGTTAAAGGTCCGAATTGCAGTTTTCATCCAGCTTCAAATGGCTCGTGATCCCAGCCAAGGAAAAATGGTCTTACTTACCGAAACAATCAGTCATTTTCTTAAAAAACAAAAAAACAAAAAACGATTTATATAGTTTTAACCACAAATGCTCGTGGACTTCAGAGGGGGTTGAAGGTTTCAATCCAGCTTCAAAAGGCTCTACACG
Source organism: Garra rufa (assembly GCF_049309525.1). NCBI lineage: Eukaryota > Metazoa > Chordata > Actinopteri > Cypriniformes > Cyprinidae > Garra > Garra rufa. Next base: position 15,870,926 of record NC_133380.1, read on the forward strand.
ATCCCAGCCGAGGAATAAGGGTCTCACCTATAGTGAAGCGATCGTCATTTTCAAAAAAAATTTTTAAATGTATATAGTTTTTAACCACAAATGCTCGACTTCACATATTACCTACACTGTAAAAAATTTGCTGTAGTTCTGCAGCTGGTTGCCAGTAACTTACTGTAGATTTTTAATTTATGTTATTTACTGGCAACAGTTTGTTCAAAGTTAAATGAACATTAAACATTAACAAGTCTTTGTCTTTACAGAATAAAACTATAAAATAACAACCTACTGCAAAGCATTCTGGGAACCAGAAACCTTCATCAACCTTTTTCTGTTTTTTTTCCTTCAGATTTTGGTTCCCAGAATGCTTTGCATGAGGCTGTTATTTTAGTTTTATTCTGTAAAGATAAAGACTTGTTAATGTTTAATGTTCAATTAACTTTGAACAAACTGTTGCCAGTAAATAGCATAAATTTAAATCTACAGTAAGTTACTGGCAACCAGCTGCCAGTAATACTGTAATTTCTACAGATTTTGTTTACAGTGTAGTCACATTGAAAAACATAGGGAGGTACCGACCCAGTGTTTACAAAACGAACGTGCAAAGAAAGTCAAACACCCTTTACAAAAAATGGTAAAACAATGATGTCACACGATTTTGAAGTTGGAGGAGAAAAAGAGTTTTTCAGCCTACCCAGATTTTTTGGAACTGGAGTACATAGACGAAGAACTAACCATGTATGACTTGTCCAATGTCATTACATAACTTATGTAATTACATAAAGATTTGTGTTTCAAATAAATTAGTTTGAACTTTCTGACCATCAAAGAATCTTGAAAAAAATATCCCATTTCCACAGAAATATTAAAGGATTAGTTCACGTCCAGAATAAAGATTTCCTGATAATTTACTCACCCCCAGATGTTCATGTCTTTCTTTCTTCAGTCAAAAAGAAATTAAGGTTTTTGATTCAATGGGAGCCAATGAAATTGAAGGTCCAAACTGGACTTTCATTGCAGCTTCAAAGGGCTCTACACTGATCCCAGATGAGGAATAAGGGTCTTGTCTAGTGAAATGATCAATCATTTTCTAAAAAAAAATGTATTTATATAATTTTAGCTACAAATGCTCATTTTGCCCTACCTCGACTCGCATTACGTTATCACGTTGAAAAGGTCACAAGTGACGTAGGCAGAAGTACCGACCCAGTGTTTAAAAAGTGAACGCGCAAAGAAAGTGAAAAAGATGTTGGATGATTTTGAAGTTGGAGAAGAAAATGAGATGGAGTTTTTCGCCCTAATCTACCTTTTAAACTGGAGTACACAGACTAACCCACGTGTGACCTTTCCAATGTGATTGCGTAATGTGTGAAGTCGTAGACACACATCGCAGAGCTATTTGTGGTTAAAAGTATATAATTTTTTTTTTTTTTTTAAGAAAATGACCAATCTTTTTGCTAGATAAGACCCTTATTATTCGGCTGGGATTATGTAAGGTCCTTTGAAGCTGCATTGAAACTGCAGTTCAGACCTTCAACCTGCTGATCCCCATTGAAGTCCACTATATGGAGAAAAATCCCGGAATGTTTTACTCAGAAATCTTAAATTATTTTCGACTGAAGAAAGAAAGACATGAACATCTTGGATGACATGGGGGTAAGTAAATTATCTAGAAATTATATTCCGGAAGTGAACTAATTAGTGTACATGTGTACTTTTATTAATCTTTTTTTTCCCCCCTCACATTCTTCTCCTTGTACACTGTAAAAAGTTTTCACCAGTTTCAACTTAAAAATTTAAGTTTAGCAGCTGCCTTAAAATTTTAAGTTAAATCAGCTTAAAACTACAAGTCATTTTAACTTATTACACTAAAAATGAGTTGATTTAACTTGTGAGTTAAAATGACTTAAGTTGATTTAACTTAAAATTTTAAGGCAGCTGCTAAACTTAAATTTTTAAGTTGAAACTGGTGAAAACTTTTTACAGTGTACATTTTGAGTTGGTTTCACAAAGTAAACTCTGTTATATAAAACAACATTCAAATGTTTTAATGTTCACCCTCCCTTTAAAATTACAGTGGACATCTGGCAGTTTAAACCCGAAGGTTGCAGAATCTTTTCAAACCCAACAAGGAGGTGTACAGAGCCAAACAAAAACAAATGTTATCGTCTGAAATCGATCTCTCAGTATGTATTTCACTCATCTGTATTTGTAGAGCTTTGCTAAGCCAACCTAAAGTTCATTTGAAAACTTTCCTGACTAGTTTTCTGCACAGTTCCTTTCCTTGGCCCCCTTCCAGTTTTTCTTTTTCATGGCTTTTCCTCACATGCTTTCCCATGTGTATCCCAGCGTTGGTGGCTTTAAGTTACAGTTTTCGAGAGTAATCCATTTCCATGGAGCGTGCCAAGCCTTTACTCCAATGACAGGCTTTGATTATGATCTCATAGCCTCCCGCAGCACTGTTCTCCAGGACAAATCTGGCCTCGCTCAGCCCAACAGCATCAGCATTTTTACATTGAAATTCCATTACGACACTCATTTGATGCTATTGAGACTAATTAACAACATCCACAAGCCATATCTGAGAGTATAAACACTGGTCAGACCCTCCCTGGCCTCCTTAGGGAGTAAGTGTTGGCCGAGCAGGCCTGCCTTTCCCTTCTTGACACAAACCTCAGAACCAAATGAGACACTCTGCGAGCGGCTGACAGTGCATCTGTTTGAGGAGAAACAAATAGATCCGGATGTGTCTCTGGTGTACAGACATAGCATACTCCATTCCAAGGCTAGCATGGGAATGTCTGATTGCTGCAAGACGACTTCTCCCTGTGGGGAACGTTTGGGTATGGCTGCATAAACAAAGCTAAAGATGCCTGTACTTCAGAAGGAGCAACAACTGCTGTAACTTGAACTGGGGGGGGTGAATGAATTAGTGATTTTTTTTTTTCCCCACTCATGAGCACTTGAAGCATAGCACTCCGTTTGTGGTTGAGAGAAGGGAAAGAGGAAGGAGCGGCTAGTCTGGATGATTGGAGTTGGGTTGAGTCAAGCAGCACATGCTGAGCTACACTGTGTTTTCTTCTCCTCCTTGTTGGATCTACACCACCTTGTTTAAAGACCCTCATCAAGCAGCCAGGCAGGAAATGCCCTCATGTTGAATCTGATGTGGAAATACTGCATTTCAGTGAGGACGATAAGGTAGGAGATCTTTAAATAAGGCAATCAGTCAAGTTCTTGGCATTCTTCTCCAGCAGAACACCTGTTCTGTCAAGTCATTATTTCTATGTGCGTTTGAGTTATTACAGTAAACTTTTATAGTGTTTTCTTGTAATCGGAAATCTAAAAGTACTCACTGAGAAAACATATTAGCATACAAAATAAACACATACTTCCAATCATCATGTGAAGTACAGCTTGTGAACTTTAATGGCTTAAATTGTATATAATTAAAATTGCATGCTATTTTGTACTATTATTTTGTTTGGATTACTACAGTCATTTCATTAATAGCTCAACTAGCCTGTGTGCTTCCACCCAGCTTGGCTAAAATTAGTGACTAGAGGCTCTGAGTCAGGCCACTTCATTCACCACAGTAGGCCACCAGTTTTCCGGGGCTCTGTAATTTGTTCCCTAGCATTTGGTGAGCCACAGACTCAATTCTGTTTTGGAGTTGAATCTTCTGAATCATCCTTTATTTCATAGTTGTTTTGTTCTGGAAGCGTAAAGGCGTTTATGTCCCCCTCCTCGATAGACGCACATATTCAGATCTCTATTTAAGGCATTTTCCATTTATTCTATATCCACAGACATATAGCATTCTCTTACAGTTGTTGTCGTCTTGTTGCTTTTGGTATTCTTCCCAACATTGTCTCATGTGGTTGTACCTGGGGTACTTTATATTTCAGGGAATTGCTTGCATGAGTATGGAACACCTGTCATTGTATGTTTGCACTCAATTTAAGTTGCTATTTTGTCATAATCTTCCTCCCTGGCATATCTCATGAACAGATGACTCTTATGAGCCAGTTCCGTTTAGTGAATCAAAAACATACAGCACTACCTGTATAGCAAGATTTCTAAATCAAATATCTCTTATGAGTAGTGCTGTCCCGATTCCTCCATTCGAGTACTCGATTTTAAAAAGTCCTCGTTTGCATTTTGCCTGTGTTGAGTAACCGCCAAAATCCAGAAGTGGTGATATCCACGGTTGAGAATGCACATTAACTGTTATAATTTACATTTGTGGAGCATCTCAAACTCAATCTCTGCATATTGTTGTGAGTTTTGGTTTATTATAACGTTCATCTGAGAATGCAGCGTGCACCATTTCATCAGATTTGTAAGGTTAATCATTCATAAATCTGAGCAAACACAAGAGTATACATGAGTATCTTTCTTAATATGCTAACTGTTCATCGTTGTTTCAAAATAAAAATGTAAACCCTCACTCTGAGTTTATACGTTTTGATGTCCACATATTTAAGAAATTGCAGTGGCTGTAGTAGCATTTTTGTCGTAAAGAAATGGCCAAATATTAAAGATTAAGTGGACATTTGAATTAAATGTTGTTTAGTCAGTATTAAACAATGATTAGATTGCGCAGTAAAGTTTAAAAACAATTCTCTGCAGTCATTTATTATAATGCGTTATGTACGTTGCCTCTATGTTTATAATACATCATGTACATTTAACAGTTTTGTTTTAATAAAACCAAATAATTTCTTGCTTGTGATACTTTATCTGACTTAATTAGTCTTGCTTAATTGCTATTATATATGAGTCATTTTAAAGGCCTGTTTTATTACCTCAAACAAATAAATTATAATTATGAGATTACTCGATTAATTGTCTGAATAATCGACAGATTACTCAATTACCAAAATAATCGTTAGAGGCAGCCCTGCTTATGAGCCGTTTAATGAATAGTTCAAAAACAGTTTTTAACTATAAAACAATTATATCCTGTAGGTTTAAATGTGATCCATTTTAAAAGTTAAGACTTTTGCCTCAGAGTCCATATGTAATCAAAACTTACTGTAGTTTGATTTAAATCAGTTTGAAACATTAGACTTGTTTTATTGTGGATACCAATTCTTATAGATTTTTATGTGATTAATTTAATTTGAATGTGATTAATTTCGCTATATCTCAGTTATAATCTAAATTTTACTGACATATACAGGAAGTTCAGTCTCTGTAAATGCTTTAAATCTGTTTCAGACACAGTCAAACTAGTAAATTCTTTTGAACTGTTAATTAAAAGACAAGGCTCATAAGAGTCATTTGTTTCATGAACTTTGTACTGAGGCAAATCGATTGAAATAAAAAGTGTTTGTCAATCTGAATTAGCTCTCACAATGTGGCATGTTTGACAAGCGTAATTGTGAATGAGATTGAAGAGTAGGTAGTAAGGTTATCAATAAAATAGTCAATGTGACATCTGTGGTTGAACCATAATGTTTTGAATCTACAAGCTCATAGCTTTATAAAATTACAGTTGAACCACTGAAGTCACATGGACTATTTTAACGATGTCCTTACTATCTTTCTGGGCCTTGTACGTGTCAGTTGCATTGCTGTCTATGCAGGGTCAGAAAGCTCTCGGATTTCATTAGAAACATCTTAATTTGTCTTCTGAAGATGAACGAAGGTCTTACGGGTTTGGAACGACACGAGGGTGAGTAATGAATAACAGAATTTCCATTTTCGGATGAGCTATTCCTTTAAATTGCATGATTTTGTATTACACAACACCATTATAACACTTTGTCCCAAAGGACGGCACTGTAGCTGGAAAAGAGTCTTTGGCAGGGAAATTAATGAAGACAGAGCAAGCCAGTGTTTTAGGGGGATTTTGATTATAGTGTTCCTGTAAGCCAAAGCTCCATGATCTCCACTTTCAGACTCTTGTTGTTGGGTGTCTCAGATTCTCCTCCGTTTCATTTCCGGCTTGTTCATAGCTGCCTTTCTGCTGTCATCTTCAGTATGAGCTCACTCTCTATATCTCATTTCACAAGGAAAAATTGTCTTCTCATCGGCCTTCAGGGCACAAACCCAGGACACGGGCCTTCTTCCAGGAATGCTGCGTATTATATTTTTGTACTATCTGAAATGATTTCTGATTCGAAAGGAATGTATCATTTGTTAAACCCCCTGTGGTGTTTTATCAAGACCAAAGGAAATTGCTTTTTGGAAGTCCTTGTACCTTAAAAATTTTCAGATAAAGCTCTTGTGAAACTGTAGATGTCAGGCAACCTGATCCAGTGGTTTAAACTAGCACACCGTGGAAGCGCAAGCTATTATTAATTTACTTGTGCGGCTTGCATTTGCGTCTAAAGGTGCCCGCCTTGTCCTGTCCTGCGAGCTGTCTTTCCTTCCCAAACACCGTGTGGAAATGCAGAGGTAGTTGTTTTTCTTTTTTGGTGTGATACTCTCATTGGAGAACTTTATGAATCTCTCAGTGTTTCCTATGGGTTGTCTGACTGGCTGTCTGCATCCGTGAGTTTGCCTCTGGTGCGTCACCAGACGTTTGCAAATATTTTCCAAACCTTTGGAAGAGGCTCTCGGGGCCGACCTGTTTGTTGGAGCCTGTGTTTTCTAAAGGAATCTCCATGCTTTTTTACTTTCTGTGCCTACAGTCAGTCTTTTTTGGACTTGAGGAACCGTAAACAGACTTTAAAACGTTGCTCACGGATTGGACGTCACCGTTTCTTAGAGCAAGAAGAAACCTGCATCACTTCAACATCAACGTGAGATTTGAGTTCTATATTCAGAGGAGACAGAAGTTTTTCAGAATCGTTTGACTGATCAAGTGGCAAACGGCGGCAAGAAGACAGCAGCAGCGTCTCTAGACAGATCACAGATCTGTCTGTGGGTGAGTAAGCAATTCTGTCTGATTCATAGCCTCGTGGCTGGATGAGAAACTGCACCGCAGTGTGGGGAGAGTTTATAAGTGAAGCCCTACTAGTTCAGTCATTTGCCTATATGAGTCAATAAATGCTTGTTTGTTTGGATCTCTGGGAAATCTCTTACATTACAAACAACTTGTCAGTCGTTCGGTCAGTCGGCCGCGTGTCTATTCTTCTGTTTATGATCAAACTTATTTTTTTTAAAGTTTATGAACAGTAAGATTTTTAATGTTTTTTAAAGAAGTCTCTTCTGCTCACCAAGCCTGCGTTTATTTGATCTAAAGTACAGCAAAAGCGGTACGATTTTGAAATATTTTTACTATTTAAAATAACCATTTTCTTAATGTATTCCTATGATTTCAAAGCTGAATTTTAGCATTATCACTCCAGTTACACGATCCTTTAGAAATCATTCTAATATTCTGCTTAAAAAACATTTATTAGTATTATAATGAGGCTGAAAACAGCTGAGTAGAACTTTTCAGGTTTATTGATGAATAGAAAGTTCAGAAGAACAGAATTATAAATGTCTTTATCATCACTTTTAATCAATTTAAAGCATCTATCTATTAATTTCTATCATTTCCTTTCCAACAAAAATAAGCTTTTGAATAGTATAGTGAATGTTCCAGAAGCTTTTTATTTCAGATAAATGCTGATTTTTGGATTTGTGTGTTCATCAAAGAATCCTGAAAAGATGTACTCAAATGTTTAAAATATTGATAATAATAATACTTTTTTTTAGAACAGCAAGAATGATTTCTGAAGGATCATGTGACACTGAAGACTGGAGTTATGATGTGAAAAATTTAACTTCGAAATCATATGAATAAATTACATTTTAAAATATATTCATATAGAAAACAGTTATTTTAAATACTAAAAATATTTCAGAATTTTACTATTTTAGCTGTACTTTGAATTGGAGCAGAAAAGACTTCTTTAAAAAACTTACTGTTCAAAAACTTTTGACTGCCACTGTAGTTGCAATTTCATATTCCAATATGGAAAAATTCATCATTTAATCATTTTTCCTCATTGACAAACATGTCAACACAAGTGAAGGCACTGTTCCCGTTTTCCTCTGAAATGGTGCCAATATTCTTATTAGCATCTATTAATATTTCAGAGCAAGGGTTGCGGTTTACACTGAGTAATTAGGTTACATTCAGCAGTATAATCACATGACACATTCTTTGCTTTGATAGATTGTTGTTTTATGTCGTGGTGGTTCAATTGGACAGTCATGATTTCTGTTAATCTCTAATATGTTTTTTTATTTTCAAATGAAATGAATGGTTTTCCTATCAGCCTGTTTTTGAAAGGATTCATACTTCTTGCTCTCCTGGTTATTCGATCTGAATGGGCTCAGGAGCGCTCATTAAAATTATATCAGCTCTGCCTAAACAATACAAAGTAAATCGTCCTGCCTTCCAAATGCATCTGAAATGCAATCCATCCCGTCTTATCATACCAAAGCTTACCTTTCAGCTCATAAACTCCTTTCTATGGGTACTGAATCTTTTATATCTCATTTTGAAATGTCATTTATAAGACAGTTTTAATAGACCTGATGGTGTTATGTTAAGAAAATGATACGTTTTTACATTCTGTTAAAGCCTCACTACCTTTCTAAGACTTCAGCTGTTGAATGCCTTTTCATGATCTAACCTTTAGCCAGTGCTCTGTCAGCTCAAGGCCAGAGTAATGGCTGGATATTGGCCTGTCCTGTCCACCTGGGGCTCCATATTTTATGCATCTCACAGCACTGTCTCTCTCTGCTGCACATCTAAAATTGATGGCGGTCGTGACCTCGTTGCGAATAGGTCAGTCCATCTCCTGTTTAATGTTGCCTGACCCTTTGAGCCTTACGCATACAAACGCCGCCCCAGACGTCCCCTCCAGCCACTATTTTAGATCTAAAATTGGTCATCTAGTTTATCAAAGCGTTTTTGCTTCAGAGTGAATCTTAGATATTGCATTGTACAGTTAATGATGCAGAGCTGCAAACATCGAAGATCTGTAGCTGTTTTTGCCTTTTAGACGACTTTTGTATCTCACTATATCATTTTCAAGACCCACTCTCCTTTATTGGAAAGATTGTTATTTTCACCAAGGGAATCTCTCAATGACATTTCAATGGGAGCTTTGTGCTTTTTTTTCTATTTTGTTTATATCATTTCAAAAAAGCTCAATATGTAGGACTCTTCAAAAGTTACTTTTTTGATAGGAGGTAGGAGTTTTCAGCTCCATTGACAAAGCTTTGGATGCCTGTATGCTTTTATGTAACTCCTATAAACATCATTACCCTTGTAAAACAGCCAGGGGCGGCACAAAAGCCGCTAAAGAGGAGGCTTTTAGAAAGGAAAGATGAGACTGACTTTTTCCCATTATAAAGTGGAGGAAAATATCAGACCGAGTGACGTGGTCAGAAATATTTGACCGTTTTACTCTCAACCCAAACATGAAACTGTTTCCACAGTCTTTCTGTACCACAACCTCTGTTCGCGAAAATAGTTAGATGATGTCTGGAGAGTGCAAATAGCAAATACTCTAAAAGCACACAATTAAAGGAATAGTACGGCCTAAAACGAATGTTCTATCATCGTTTACACACCCTCGTTTACAAAGCTATTATTCATTGTCTTGATGTACAAAACAGTTGGACGTTTGATTTATGTGCTACAAGCCTGTTATTAGATATGAAACAGGTTGTCAGGAGGTCATGTTCACTGTCATTTTACACACTGAGTAAAGTCAATTTGTTTATCACTCTTAACTTTCTCTGTGGTCCCTCTCCTCTGAAGTATTGATTTAAGTCGGTGAGAGCTTTTCTGAAGCTCTTTTACTCTTGTGCAAGGTTCTTTTGAAAGCCACTTTTCAAGCCAGACAAATTTAGGGCACTTTTATAGCCGGGTCTGGAGAAATGAATGTGGACTGTTTGAATGATATTAGAGAACCGGGGAGACATGCTTTGGCTATTCTTCCTCTTTAAAGATAGATGTGCCGAGACCAAACATGTTTGACAATTATGTTGTCTCACCTCAAACAAACTGTAGCTTGAGGAAAAGTCCTGTTTTATGCTACTTTTGAGCATCATATTGATTTTCTGCTCTGTGGCAATTCATCTCAAGCGAGTTAAAATTTGAGACTTGCTGTTTTTCGGATTTATTTTGTAGTTTTCGCACTGGCCTGATTTATTATATATTTTTAATTTAAAGCATGAGGATTTGTTAAGATTAAACAATTCATTGTACAATGAAAACATACATTTTCAGGGCTCAAACTCTGCTTTTATAGAAAAATTACTTCACTCTCAGAAGAGACAGAAACAAAGACAAAAATATGTATTTTATATTTTTACATTACCAATGTAAGTAATATTCTATTTTATTTATTTAGTACTGCCCCGTTAGAAGCTACAGAAGATACTTGCATGTTTCCCAGAAGACAAAAGTTAAATTTACCCTAATCTTCGAATTCCAAAAGTTTTCACCCCCGCCTCTTAATGCATTGTTTTTCATTCCGAAACATCAGTGAGTGTTTGATACACAAAAATGCTGAAAAAACAAAGAATTTGTGTGACTTGGAGGAGCAAAAAAAACATCTTTGGATCATTCCAGTAAGAACACAGTGTTAAGAATCAAGTGTATGTAAACTTTTGAATGGGGTAATTTTTATAAATTCAACTATTTATTTTCTCTTGTGGACTATATGTAAATGTCTTTTATGTGAAATATCTTATTCAGGTCAGTACTACATAAAAAATAACATGCATTTTGTATGATCCTTCTTATTTTGGTAAAATAATTCGCATTTTGAAGATTCTGCAAGGTGTATGTACTTTTGAATTCAACCTTATAAGAAAATTTTTAAAATTGATATGTGAATATGGCAGTAAAAACATGGTTGCGAATAGGATCGATTGCAAGTAGACCTCAGCGAAAAATTATTATTAAAAATGCATTGCATGACCGCTTTAAGTGTTAAATTTAAGCATTTAGTGCCTTTTAGCTTTTTTCTATTCAGGAACAGAATCTAGCAAATGATGGAGGACTTGCATGAGAGAAGCTCCAGATCAATTACCTCATGCAGGCAACCAATCAATCCAGCCTCATCTGCAATTCCTGTCCATTTAAAAGGCTCATCCTTTGTGATGAACATAATTATGCATGAGAGACTGGAAGGAGAGGATTTTAATCTACTGGAAAGAAAGAGGCAGAGAGAGAAAAAAGGAAATCCCTTCAGCGGAAGCTAAAATGACGCGTTGCCTCAGCCGAGACGGCCTGTTCGTTTTTCTCTCTCGCCTTGTTCAGATGTACCGAATGAAAAAATGATGATGAAAGACTCTGGAACAAAGTGTACAATCTTTGCTTTTTCGGGGGTTGAATGAAAATTATTCATTTTGCCGAGATGCTTTTCAACTGCCACTCAGAACATCTAAGATAAAGTAATATCTAGGGAATACGCAGTGAAGCGTACCTCGCACTCTTTCAGTGCCTGCTTCCATCCGCTCCTGTGTTTAAGCAGAGCCAGAGCTGGAGGTGTAAGCTGTAATTAGGCGGCTCTGTCTTTTTGCTGATGCACGCTTGTCACTCATTACCCTTCTGCTTCCAGCCGCTCTCTCTTTGTAATCCAGGCTGCTGCACTCTGTAGCCTGAGATAGTCTATATAAAGATCTTGCTGGAGGTGCTAGGGAATAATTGAGCTCTTTTTGACATTTTTGTCGAGGTCTGGGTTTTGATATTGGTTGTTCAGAGTTTTGCAGTGAAGTCGATAGATATTTGGTCATTTTGAGGAGATATGTGATATGGGTTTCACAATACTGTATACTGGTACCATATCTGTTATGCCTAAAACTTTTTGAATTTGAAGATTAGGGTAAATTTAACTTATGGAAACGTGTAAGTATCTCTGAAGGGCAGTACTAAATGAAAAAAATATGACATTTAAACAAAAAAAGAAAGATTTACACAACTCTGTTCAAAAGTTTTCACCCCCGGCTCTTAATGCATGTTTTTTTTTTTTCTTTCTAGAGCATCAGTAAGCATTTGAACCTTCTGTAATAGTTGCATATGAGTCCCTCAGTTGTCCTCAGTGTAAAAAGATTGACCTCAAAATCATATAGTCAAAATGCAAAAATATGTAAAAAAAAAAAATAATTAGGTTAATTTATCTTCAAATATATATTTTAATTCTTTGTTGAAATGGGTTTGCTGGAAGTGGGCAGGTGGTGATCTTCTGATTCTAGTAATAAAATGGCAGCTCTTTTCCCAATTAACGAGTTCCCTCTTACAGATAATGAACTGAGTGAAAGGTTGAGCGTATTTGGCGTGCTGTCCGGGAGAGGGCCTCGAGCTCGGTAGCCATTCCCGAGCCCAGGGCTCTCCCCCGCCCAGGGGGAGGGGTCCGAGCTCAGCATTGGCCCGAACCCTATAAGCGCTCCCCCTTTGGGAAAAAGGTGAGGAGACGGGGTGGAGGAGGGCCTTTGATGAAACAAGAGATAGTGAAGGTAGGAATGTTGTGATATTTATAGGGATTTCCTGGGTTGATTGGATAAGGGGGAATGATTGCTGATGGTGAACCAGCCGTGTTAATTATCTGCGCGAGCTCCTCCCTAAATTTGTTCAGAAAACATCACTAAGTGGTCCTCTTGTCAATCTGTCTTCCTTTTGTCCATAATGCAAAGCGGTTTGTGCATCTGAGCTGTTTTTAATGGTCCGACAGAGGAAAGAGGGGGATGTGTGGCTCCAGGTGGGTGTGTGCTCATGCATTGTTTACCGGCCCATTCGTCCTTTGCTTGTCCATTTAACTCAGTCCATTTCCATACAGCGGTATCACCTAGCAGTCAATGCCAGCTTCACTAGACAATGTGAATGATAAATGGTCTGATGCCGTCACAGAGAAACGGAACATTAGAAATTCATTGCAGATTATTCATTCATGTGGAGTGATAATGGTTGGTAATGGATAAGGCAAGCGTAGGGAGATATCAGAGGGTGTTAGAGTCCCAGAGGTGTTTTACTTGCTCCCAGACACCATCAGTCACAAATTTTTGCTCAACTTAGATAAGTACTTGGTAAATGCCTGAAACAGACTAAAGTGTGTGAGAAGAATCTGAAAGTAAGCATGTGCTTTTTTCAAAGAGGCTTTTTAATTCGGCTGTCACTGCAAAGCTCTCTAAAGCCAGGAGCGCTAAGGATGAGCAAACCTGGGAATGTCTGATACGCTGTGAGCTACACGGTAGACAAAAGTAACCGATGGAAATTTGTCAACCGGTGGAGATTTTGGCACTGTTACACGCTTATGTGACGTTGTTGTGCTACGTGGTCACAAAAACGTATCGTTTGCATGCATTTTTAAGCATTGTGTTTTAAAAAAAAAAAGGTTGTTGAAACGCAATCAGCAGTGAAAGAGAACTCCTTTCGCTACATGCTTGCTGCTGTGAACACGGTGTTCATAGAGTGCTGGAGTACCGAACGCTGTTATTCGCTATGCCTTGCCTTCCCTTCCCTTGATAATGTCTGATTGGCTGATATGAGTGCGATATTAGAGTGATATCAGAACTCCCACAGCCATTTCATAGTTTGTAATCACATCGTATCACTCTGCTTGTGTACTTTTTACAGCGAGTGTCATGGCGGACACCCAAATCCAGTATCATTTTATAAATATTACTGTTTTTGTCTCACTGAATGTAGGTTTTCAGCTGAGAATGTACTTGTTTATAGTCCAAATATGCAGTTAATAAAGATAACGTCTATTTGAAAATTTGCATCAACGTTTTCAGACATGTGAGCTCTAGATCGTCAGCAGTCATTCTGCGCTTATGAACCCGCCCAAAAGCACCTAACCTCACTTAGATCTTCTGGAATTTACCGCTGGTTCTGATGTCTCTGTAGTGGTTACACATGAAATATAATTCCTTATGGGTAAATCTAATGGCAATCTTTGGTCTCATTAATCTATTATTTGTTGCAGAGAAGATAGTTTTGGCAAAATCTCATGTTTATGTAAATCCAATGCTGTATATCAGAGCGCTGCCTTTGTACTTTTGCCTGAATTGCATAGCAATGGTAATTCACATAGTTTTTTGTGACCAAAAAGGACAAAGAACACCAAAATAGCACTGTGACAGTATCATAAAGCTAGTTCATGTGACTCATTTATTATAGTTTTTGAAGCCTACATTAGATCTGTTTGAAAGGCACATGAGAAATAAGGTCAATATTCAATAAATACATCTTCAAAGACTTGAAATATAGCTATTTTTATAGTTCTTTTGTAATATTTTCGGTCCTTTCTGGAGCTTAACAGCCCTTGAATGTGATGAACCTTCTTAAAAATAACTTTGACAGCAGAATTTTCATTTGTGGATGACCACCTATTCCTTTAAATGTGCACAAAGGCTTTTGTTAAATGAAAGCACACGCAGTTCTTGGGCATCGTCCCCATATGGCATCAAAATGTATCCTGACATACGGACGTCACCCTTCCCCCATTTCACCATGGCAAGCATCCCAGCAGGATGCACACAAGTCCTGGTTTCCCTTTAAATTAGTCGTGGCATGTGAACACACAGTGAAGAGGCTGTTACCGCACTGACAGCTGTGTATGTGTGGAACACACGTCATTGTGGCCTGTAAACAGTCATTAAATACGGTTCTCGCTGCATGGTGTGGTGTAAACACACGCACACACTTTCTATAGTTGCAGACATTGGATCTTCTCCAGCCCATAGCCTGTAGCTGAAGCTCAGGTAAAGGCTTTGTTTACTAGGCTTCGTTCTGTTTGTATTACAGAGCTTTATATATCTGTCTGGATTATAAAGCTCCTCATTCTGCACACAGTCACGAATCCATTCGGCTCTGTGATAATAGACCGGCCTTCTGATGGAGGGGTTTTTAAGGAGTGTTCTTCATGCATGTGAGCGTCTATATGTCTGTCTTGTGTGTTTATACAGTATGTGTTTTGTGTACAGTGCTGCTTTTTTTCCAACCACATTTCATTGAAAGCATGTACGTAAATCAGCCGGGACCCTCAAACTGCACCCCTGCCTCCCTCACTGGAATGTCATCAACATGACATCACTCCGCAGGCTTTCTGTGTCAGGTCTGGCAACGATAACATTTCCAAAATCATTTGCAGAAGTGCGTTTTTCACTTTGAAGTCAGAAATATCTATGCAATATATGAAAAAATAGAATAAAATAAATAAATAAATAAGGGGAAAATATTCTTATAAAATCATTATATAATAAATCAAATCTATATAAATTCATATTTTTTAGTCTTTATTATTATGAATTTATTATAATTAAAATATTAGACTTAGACGTATTAATAATAAACATATATAATAAATCAAATCTATATTTAGAGTCTATATATTTTTAGTCTTCATTTTAATTATTTGAATATTAGGGATTTATTATTAATCTCTCTATATATATATATATATATAATAAATCAAATATATATGTACTTATATTTAGTCTTCTTTTTTATGAATGTATTATAATTAAAATAGAAATATATTATATATTTATGTATTTTATTCTTCATTATTAGGAATTTATTATAATTATATTATTAAAAATTTCTATAAAATCTATATATATTTAGTCTTCATTACTATGAATTTAGTATGATTAAAATATTATAAATGTATTATATTTATCTATTTTTGTCTTCATTGTTATGAATTTATTATAATTATTATATTATTAGGAATTTATATTGGATCAAATCTAATTATAAAATTAGGAATTTAATACATTTTCTGATGCTGCGTTAACGTGAGACTCTTATCGGGCGATAAAAAAAAATATCGCCGTTAATCTATTCTCAAATTTGGGTTGGGAGCTGGGTCTAAACTACGCAAGCTATGATGACTTTCACCTTGATAGTTTAATGCGGATGTATACCAAAGACTATAGAATATGGTCGCGCGTTTACGTCTCCTCCGCCAAAACACAGACTGGATCGCGTCGTCCTCCATTCATAAAAACCGAATCTACTATAGCGTGGAATGCCACGTAAATTCGTCGTTTTTTGGATTCATAAATCAAATATGGTCTGTCACTTAATTCAAATCGCGATATGGACTAGTGTCTGTGAAAACTGAAATGCAAAAAGATCGTTTTAATATGAATCCGGTATGTTCCGTTTGCCTAGCTGTATGTATGAATGGTGGAGACGCGCTTTTACTACACGCATACTGAAACACACGTGACGCTCCCGGTAATTTTTGGCATTTGCATCTCACATGAACAGATAAACTCAATCTCCAAAACTGCTGTGAGTGTCACTTTTACCGTTTCATTTGAGAAAACTAGCATCATATCATACTGTACACACAGAAACTTCACGGCAACCTGTCAAAATAAAAGTACGGTGTAACATGTAACCCGTAGATATACGTAGATGTATATTTTTATCACACTGTAGGCTACAACAATAATACTGTTTTTTTATTACAGTAAGGGCTAAGTTTAGGGTTGGGTAGGTGTAGACGTTAAAAAAACACAATCTAATAGGTAGAAAAAATAATTTCATTATTAGTTAATTAGTAAACACAAGTACATCTTATTGAACATAATTTATTTTCATCAACAAATTATCATAGAACAGCTTTATCGAGCAGTTTGTGATGCATTTTGGAAACAGGAGATGAGCCCCTGGTCTAATGCGCCACCTGGCTTGAGAAACCCATTCTCAAAGACTTACTTTTAGTCATTATTTGGGTAGCACACATATTCTGAATGCCTTCAGCAGAATTCAAATTAGCCATTTTAATCTAGATTAAAAAAAATTATCTATGCCCACCACTAATATATATATATATATATATATATATCAATTTTAGTCTTAATTATTCTAAATGTATTATAATTATTATATTAGGATTTCATATTTATTATGAATTATTGTAATTAAAATATTATTTTTGTATTTATATATATATATATATATATATATATATATATATATATATTAATATTTATGTATATATGATTACAAATAAATATATATTTTTGTTGCCTAGTATTCCTTATTATTTCTTTAATAAGTATTTATGTATTGCTTATTTTTTGTTATATTATTATTAATAATATAATATATTGTTCCTGTATGAACAAACTAAATAACTTGAAAACCCAAAGATTATCAGTGCAATGAAAATATATTTTTGTTGTAGTCTGCAAAACCATAAAAGCCTGATATACATCATTTTTTGCATATTTTCCCTCTAGGTACAGTAGTTCTATTTCAGTAAGTATTATTATAAATATCAGACTTTAAATTTATTGTATTAAGAATTACTCCAAGTCTCTATATAGACCCAGTCTCACGGTTTATTGTCCAGCAGGTAAAAAACATAAATCTGATTGCAGAATATCCATATTAATATCAGTATTACCTGTCAAAGAGTGTAACCATTGGACTAGTTGAACACATCAGCTGTATATTTTACCTTACTAGTAGTTTCTGTATATAAAACAGTATAGAATATGAAGAACTATGACACTTTGGTTGAAAAAGAATACTGGAGTTGTGGTCGTCCATGCTGGCGCTCTTTGAGCCAGTGATCAAACTGCCGTCAGAGGCTGTGCCAGTGAAGAGTTGCACTACCATGCTGTAATGAGATCCCCTGAGTGCCCTCAGCCAATCACATTCCAGTATAGGCTCTCCTAGCTTGTATTAATTGGCTGCAGGGGTAATGCCACTGCAACACGCCAGTTCATCTCAGAAGAGCTGTGACGCTCATATACATTACAGCTTCTTTTTGAAAAATCTCTCTCTGTAGAGAATAGTCTCATATGACCAGACCATCTTGTCCCAAATCAGTCGTTTAATGTTTTATAAATTATAATGTCCAGTGGATGTGCATATGTTCATTAGCGATCGTTCATACAGTAATGATTTTCCGTTTCAGAAATCCGGAGAATAATGATGTGGTATCTTTCCTATTGTCATCATCAGACATGTAGATTGTACTATGGCTCCCCCTACAGGCTGAAATAAGGGTGAATGTTGCATTCTGGTAATAAAATGTGACAAGTCAATGATGTCAATTCCCTCTCCACTGCATATTTCCAGAGTAGCTTTGTGAGCTCAATACTGCTAGAATGGATTGTTATGTCTGTTCACTTGCCTGCGTCTGCAGTCTGGTGCCAAACAGGTGCTGAGGAATACTAAAACACTCCATGTATGGCTGCTTGGCCATCCATGACTCCCTCACAGACGCTCACACACAACTCCTCCTGACCTCTGTGGAAGCGATGTCACAAACTAAGCGCTGCTCATCAAAACACAAACACTTTTACCCTTCTCCCGTTCACACTGGGGTCATGGCATATGACGGGATAAAACAAAGGATGAGGCCGTTCCAACCACTCATACAGCAGCTTTCCTTTCCAAGGGAATTAAATGTACTGAACCGTGTTATATGGCACATTACTGTTTTGTTCTTTTTCTTTTTTCCCTCAAGTTTCAGGTATTTGTACATGATCATCAGGAAAAAAAATATGAATTAATTAATATTAAATAAAAATGTCATTCATAGCCTCAATAATATGCATAATTATTTTACATATAATGAATAAGAAATTTTACAAGGGAAAAAAAGAGAAAATTAATATGTTTGTTTTATTTTGCTTAATTTTTTACATAAAATATAATAAAAAGTTTGCAGGTTTGGCCTAAATATTTTATGAGCTGTTTTATATTCTGTTAATTTTATATGGTAATTTTTATATATATATATATATATATATATATATATATATATGCATTTTTATAAATTAAATTAAATTAAATTAAATTAAATTAAATTAAATTAAATTAAATTAAATTAAATTAAAAAGATTGCTGGTTTGGCCTTCTAAATTTATATTTGCATTTTTAAACTGTTCCCAAAATTCGGCATATAATCTAATCTAATCAAATCAAATCAAATAAAAGGTAGCCAGTTTGGCCTTCTAAAATGGTTTGGCACTTTTAAACTGTTCCCAAAATTCAGAATAAAATAAAAAGGTAGCAGGTTTCGCCTTTAAAATAAAATAAAATAAAATAAAAGGTAGCAGGTTTGGCCTTCTATATTTATATTTGCATTTTTACAAACTGTCCTCAAATTTCAGAACAAAATAAATAAAATAAAATAAAATAAAAAGGTTGCATATTTGGCCTAAATATTATATAAGCGGTGTATTTTTTGTTTATTTTATGTGGGTATCTTCTACATTTACATTTGCATTTTTACAAACTGTTCCCAAAATTTGGAATACAATAAAATATGAAATAAAATAAAATAAAATAAAATAAAGATTGCAGGTTTGGCCTAAATATTATATGAACTGTTTATTTTCTGTGAATTTTATATTTGCATTTTTACAACCCTGTTCCAAAAAATGTAATTAAATTAAATTAAAAGAATGCAGATTTGCCCTAAATAGTCTATGATATTATATTATTTTCTGCTAATTTTATATGGACATTTTCTGTATTTATATTTGCATTTTTATAAACTGTTCTCAAAATTCTGAATAAAATAAAAAAATATAAAAAATAAAAAGGTTGCATATTTGGTGTAAATATTATATAAGCGGTGTATTTTTTGTTTATTTTACGTGGGTATTTTCCATAATTCGGAATTCAATTCAATTCAGTTCAATTAAAAGGTTTCTGGTTTGGCCCTCTATATTTATATTTGCATTTTTAAACTGTTCCCAAAATTCAGAATAAAATAAAAAGGTAGCAGGTTTCGCCTTCAAAATAAAATAAAATAAAATAAAATAAATAAAAATTTAAATAAAATAAAATAAAGATGGCAGGTTTGGCCTTCTATGTTTATATTTGCATTTTTACAAACTGTTCTCAAAACTCTGAATAAAATAAAAAAATATAAAAAATAAAAAGGTTGCATATTTGGTGTAAATATTATATAAGCGGTGTATTTTTTGTTTATTTTATGTGGATATTTTCTACATTTATATTTGCATTTTTATAAACTGTTCCCAAAATTTGGAATAATATAAAATAAAATCAAAATAATGAAAGGTTGCAGGTTTGGACTAAATATTATATGTGCTGTTTATTTATTATTAGAATTTTCTATATTTATATTTGCCTTTTTACAACCCTGTTCCCAAAATTCTATGAAATAAATATTAAAATAAAATAATGTTTGGAATAAAATACAGTAAATAAGGTATAAGGTTGCAAATTTAGCCTAAATTCAGTTATTCTGTGGAGGACTAGCTAGTTTATGACCATAGGTTTGAAAAAGGTCT
>NC_133380.1:15891615-16071349 GCF_049309525.1 Garra rufa
ATATATATATATTTATATATATATATATATATATATATATATATATATATATATATATATATATATATATATATATATATATATATATATATATATATATATATATATATATATATATATATATATATATATATATATATATATATATATATATATATATATATATATATATATATATATATATATATATATATATATATATATATATATATATATATATATATATATATATATATATATATATATATATATATATATATATATATATATATATATTATATATATATATATATATATATATATATATATATATATATAATATATATATATATATATATATATATATATATATATATATATATATATATATATATATATATATATATATATATATATTATATATATATATATATATATATATATATATATATATATATGTTTTAGAAAGATGATTTGATCAAAAATCCATATGTATATAAGAATATATTGATTTGTAATATACCGAGAGTGAGACCCTAACAGAGTTTAGCAGCTGTCCATCTAGATGAGTTTCAGCAGACACACCAATGATTACTTACTTAATACTAGTTTGCAGTAGCCATTGGTTTTACTTTACTAGGAATCTTTATTGGGCAATTATCAGAGGACTGTATTTGCTCCAGTGGTAACCAGGTGCCACTCCACTTCAGTCACAAATTTTGTGAAGTGGGTCAGGAGGGGGGATGGTCCCGCCACAGGTGACTGAGCCTCTTGTGTGTTTGTTGTGCAAGTCTCTGCCATTTTTAAAGGCAAAAGCCGAACATGAGCTAATCGTAGACACCACCTGCCGGATTCAGCTCGCAATCCCATTAAAGTTAAATCCTTCCTATACAGTGAAAGAGAGATTGTATTGGACTTAGATTAGCACGTACACAAAACTTGAGGTCCTGGCACTCATGCGGATGCCGTGAAGGTTCTCTGCGCTTCGGATCTCTCTGTGGTGTGAGCCAAGGTCAGCCTTGAGACATTTGCTTTTCAAGAACGTGTACAGGAGATTGATGCCGCTTCATGCCAGCTGCCGTCTGAAGGCGCGACAGTAAGTCAGCAACACTTATTCACCATGATCCACATATGAAGACTAGATAACCACGGGTGGGATTTAGCCAGATTAGATGGTATCAGTATCAAAGGAATATATAAGCATAACAGCAGCATGTTTGAAGATTTTAAAGGAATTGAGGCAGAATTGAGGCAAATTTGAGAAACAAATTCAGGAATGGCAAAGTGTTTGAATTGTTTTCTGTTTCAATTTAAACGTGCTAGGAGGACTTTTGATTATTATGCTTGCATCTCACATCTTTTGCAGTGTCTTGCACATGATTCAAGTTAAAGTTTAGCTTTTTTCTTATTTCTG
This sequence comes from Garra rufa, assembly GCF_049309525.1. NCBI lineage: Eukaryota > Metazoa > Chordata > Actinopteri > Cypriniformes > Cyprinidae > Garra > Garra rufa. Next base: position 15,893,009 of record NC_133380.1, read on the forward strand.
TGTAAAAATGTCAGAGAGAAAAAAATGTTTTTTTAAAGAAAACATTGCAGGATTGTTCTCCATATAGTGGACTTCAGTGAGAGCTAACCAGTTAAAGGTCTAAATTTAAATCTAAAGGCTCTACACGATCCCAGCAGAAGAATAAGGGTTGTATCTAGTAAAATTATTTTCTAAAAAATAAATAAATAAATAAACATTTATATACTGTTTAACCACAAATGCTTTGGGATATATTTGACCCCTAAAAATTTAATTCTGTCATTATTTAAAGAATAAAATTCCAAACCTGTATGACTTTCTTTTCATTCTGTCATTGTTTAAATTGAGTAAATGTAAAAAAAAAAAAATATTAATAATAATTCTGTCATTATATACAGAATGTAATTCCAAACCATTATGTTTTTCTTTTAATTCTGTCATGATTTAAATTTTATTAAATTTACATTCAATTTAAATTAAATATAATTTCTGTCATTATCTACAGAATGTAATTCCAAATCTAAGTGACTTTCTATTAATTCTGTCATTATTTAAATTAGATTAAATTTTAATTAAATTTCAATTTTATTTCAATTCTGTCATTATTAAAATTTCATTTACATTTAAATTTTAAATCTGTTATTATTTACAGAATGTAGTTTTAAACATTTATGGCTTTCTTTTAATTCTGTCATTATATACAGAATGTAATTCCAAACATATGACTTTCTTGTAGTTCTGTCATTATTTAAATTGAATTTAAATTGTATTTAAATTTAATTAAAATTGTCTCATTATATAAAGAATGTAATTCCAAACCTGTATGACTTTTCTTTTAATTCTGTCATTATTTAAATTTAATTTCATTTACATGAAATCTAAATAAAATTTAAATTCTGTCATGATTTACAGAATGTAATTCCAAACATATATGACTTTCTATTAATTCTGTCATTATTAAAATTTTATTTCATTTACATTAAATTTAAATTAAATATAAATTATTTTATATTCAAAACATATTCCAAACATATATGACTTTCTATTAATTCTGTCATTATTTAAATTATTTTATATTTAATTTAATTTAAATTAATTAGAATTTAATTTAAATTTAATTTAAATTGTGTCATTATTTACAGAATGTAATTCCAAACATATATGACTATTAATTCTGTCATTATTTGTATTTAATCTAAATTAAATTTAAACTCTGTTATTATTTACACAATGTAATTCCAAACCTATGGCATTCTATTATTTCATTATTTAAATAAAATTTAAATTGAATTTAAATTCTGTCATTATTTACATTTAATTAAAATTTCCGTCATTATTTACAGAATGTAATCCCAATATGGCTTTCTTGTAGGTCTGTCATTATTTAAATTTAATTTAAATTGTGTCATTATTTACAGAATGTAATTCCAAACCTGTATGACTTTCTTGTAGTTCTGTCATTATTTATATTTAATTTAAATTTAATTAAAATTGTGCCATTATCTACTAAATGTAATTCCAAACCTATATGACTTTTCTATTAATTCTGTCATTATTTAAATGTAATTTCATTTACATTAAATCTAAATAAAATTTAAATTCTCTCATTATTTACACAATGTAATTCCAAACCTATATGACTTTCTATTAATTCTGTCATTATTTAAATTTCATTTCAATTCAATTTCAATTCAGTTTTGTCATTTTATTTCCACTTAAGTCTACTATTTGGAGAAAAATCATGGAATGTTTTCCTCAAAAACTTACATTTTTGAACAATGGGTAATCTACTCTTATTTTTAGATTCAATTTAGACTAATCTATGTTGTTATATTACTGACCTGTCTTAAAGAAAGACCTCTCCTTGTCCCTCTCAGTTAACTTTTTTGTGTCTCTGTCTGTTTTTCATTCTGTACAACCTTGTGAAACAAAAACTGACCTTGCAGCATGGTAAAAACCAAAAAAAAAAAAAAAAAAAAGCGAAACAGGACACAGCCCCTTTGCACTGGGCAAGAGCACCGAAACGCCACCTTCAACAGAAAACACACCGGGGGAAAAAAGACACAGAGGGCGAGAGAGGGAGGGGGGAGAGGGATGAGTGCAGGGGGGAGGGGTTGAGAGGAGCATAGAGAGAGAGTGACGTGGAGAGACAGAAATCGAGAGGGTGTTCGAGGGACAGGAGGCTGGGGGAAAGGAGGGAGGCAGACGGCCCAGTGGAGTGCATCGTCACGCTAGGTGAGAGGAGCTCCAGACGCTGCAACAACGCAGGCTTTCCATGCTAAAGGACGACTGAGTGTATCCACCACAGCTTAAGTTAGACAGCAGACCTCCGGACACTGCTGTTTGCGTGTTATTTGTGGCTAGCCAGGCTCAGGATGGAGTGTGAGGTACGTGTGTGAGTCTGTGTGTTTGCGGGTGCCTGAGCAGCACGCAGGTGTCTGGCAAAGATGACTGCAGCAGCTGTTGAGGCATGCAGCTATCTTTCTCTCTCTCTTTGGCTCGTTCTCGCTCTCTCGCTCTCTTCCGTAGTCTGATGTCATTCTGACTGATGCGGACTAGCTGCAGGACGCCGGGTTGTTTGCTTACTAAGCCAAACTGACTAGGCTACATAAAACTTTCTGAAATCTCTAATGACCTCCAGAGTTTGACTTTACATTTCTTTCCTCAACTTTGCTGATGGAGCACTGTGCTCCGTAGGGTAGCGAGCATTGATTTCGGTGCTTGTTTATTGTGTTTGTCCATTAGGATGGTGACATTGAAGCCGAAACAACTGACGCAAACACATTTAACGTGGATTGGCTTCCCGACAACCATTAATAGAATTAAATGCGAGACTAAATGGAAACATTTCATCCTTGTGCTTAACATTCCTTCTTGTTTTATATTTATGTATTCTGTAGCAAGACTTGTTTTGTTCATACAAATCCTGACACCAGTCCTTTTTTGTTTTTCTGCTATCGTTGTGCCCCTGGTGTCTTCTGGTGCGATCCCAGAGAATGTTTTGGCTCCTGTGGCGTCCTTGGGCGGTGGATTTTTTACTTTGGGGGAAGATTATGCAGCATTAAGCTGCTTGGTATCAGATAATGCAGCAATAATCATTCTTTGTGGTTATGAATTGAGCGAGGTTGGTCTGAGCTGGTGGTGTTTTTACACTTATGAGTGTCAGCTAAACTATCTTTGGATCTGCTGATGTCATTAGATTCTAAGTTTAGTCACGTACTTGGAATATGTGAACGTGGGGTGGAAGCTTTTGTATTTTCAATGTAAACACATACTGTGCTTTCTTATTCTATTCTATTTCTTATTATAGTTTGGATGCCTCATATAGCGGCCCCATATTTCTTGATATTAGATTTTTTGTTTGTTTGTTTGTTTGTTTGTTTGTTTATCAGTCAAAGTCAGATTAATTTTACATGCTCGTTTTTCATATTTTTTATATAGAGATGTTAAAAAAAACATTTGTATATTATAATGTTGTGATGCATAGAATCACTTGTAACATTTAAAATAATTGATTTTAGTTTTAGGTTACTGGCCATAATAAAAAATGATCATATTAATATTGATATCGATAAGAGCTAACTCTATATGTTAGCTTGAAATAATTTATATTGGCTTGAATTCAGGGCACTTTGAATTTTGGGATATTTCATCTAAAACTGTAAATTCTGTAATTATTTATTGAATGTAATTCTAAACCTGTAAGGCTTTCTTTTAATTCTGCCATTATATAAATTTAATTTAGAATTAAATTCTGTCACTGTTTACAGAATGTAATTCCAAACCTGTATGACTTTATTTGTCATTATTTAAATTTAATTTAAATTCTATTATTATTAACAGAATGTAATTTTAAATCTATATGATTTTCTTTTAAGTCTTTCATGATTTAAATTTAATTTGAATAAAATAAAAATAAAATATTTTGTAATGTAATTCCAACCTATATGATTTTCTTTTAATTCTGTCATTATTTAAATTGAATTCAAATGAGTATTTAGAACGTTGAATTAGAATTCTGTCATTATTTACAGAATGTAATTCCAACCTATATGACTTTATTTTAATTTTGTCATTATTTAAATTTAATTTAAATTAAATATAAATTCTGACATTATTTACAGAATGTAATTCCAAAATTGTATGACTTTCTTTTAATTCTGTCATTATTTAAATGTAATTCAAATTGAATAAAAAATTCTGTCATTATTTACAGAATGTAATTCCAACCTATATGACTTTCTTTTAATTCTGTCATTATTTAAATGTAATTTAAATTTTATGTAAATTCTGACATTATTTACAGAATGTAATTCCAGACCTCTGTTTTTTTAATTCTTTCATTGTTTAAATTCAGTTGAATTTAAATTACATTTAAATTAGATTTATATTCTATCATTATTTACAGAATGTAATTCTAAACCTACATGACATTCTTTCCTCTGTGAAAATACAAACAAAAAAAACAGATGTTTTGTTTATTCCAGTGTTGTTTTGAACCCTTTTGACTTTCATTATATAGACAAAAACAGTAAATACATTTTTTTTTTTTTCAAAATTGCTTCTTTTATGTTCCACAGAAGAATTGAACCCATAAAGGTTTGGAACTACATTGATTTTGGGGTGAACTCTCCGTTTTAATATCCACATCGGTTATGCCTATTTGTGCCTACAGATCAAACTCAAAGAGCCCAAAATACGTCTGTTCTTCTGTGACATTAACCCCCTGGGGACGAAAAACGCCCTGGGGCGTTTTGAGGCAGTTTCCCAAAAGGAACTTTAATTACTTTGTCATTTCTGATTGTACAGATAAAAGCAGTACATCAATAAAATCTGTAAAGGGTCTACTTTTATTTGTATATACTCACAAAATCAAAAAACATTGTGATTTTGCAAAATAAAGAAAACAAAAAGGGTGTGCTGTCTGCCGCGTTGATCTCCGTGATCTTCATTCAGAAACGCGTCAGTAAAATATACTATAACTCAGCCAATATACAACACAGAGACATGAGCAATATGTCTAGACAAAGCTTGATATGTATACTTTTAAACGAAGTAAGTTTTACCGAAAACAAATATCCTGTGATAAAATAATCAATATGAAACCAACACGATGTCCAGTCTCTCCGGTCTGCTTCATTATTTTATAATTAGATCACGCCCACGAGCTGTTCGCTATTCATATTCAAATCGTCCACGTGAGGGCGCCGCGCCAAAAGTAGACGCCCACATCACGGTAAACAAAGGAGAAACTTCGTTCAAGTTAGTCATTTCTGGAAGAAGACTCTGTCAGGAATAAACGTACTTCAGAAGACATGAGTAAGTTTTTTTTTTTCTCTTATTAGCCTACTTGTTAGTTATTACTGTGACAGAATGTGCAAACATTTTACCAGTTAAGACTTTTTGCCAACTATAATTCCTGACTACAGCAAGTGAAACATTATAAAGTACGTTTCATTTCACTGCATCTAAATGACTCATGATGCCAGTATGTTTTTAATAGTCTGTTCAATAAAGAATGATGCAATATAAAGGTTATAGTGTTCACATTTAAGCTTAACAGTTATAATATAGCCTAGTTTCTTTGTATTCTATAATACACACAAAGCATGCTTATGTTTGACTATAAGATCATAATTATTTATTTAGTTATTAATGTATCTTACAACAGTAGGATGTAATATGAGGGTTTACACTTAGTGTATGTTTTGACAATATGTATTAATACTGTGTTCTCGAATGGATGTTTAACACGATAAACAATTTTTATTAGTTTCTCAGATATAAAATGTCCTTTTTACGTTTGTACAAAATGCGTGGGTCTATGACTACAAAATCATAATATATATATAAATAAATATTATGATGCTGCTGATATTAACATGCTCACAGATGTTTTGTTTTGTTGTTTTTAGTGATTGGAAACCTGCTCAACACATGAATTCTGCTGACATTTACTTGAGTCTCCTCAAACTGTTTTCCTGAGAGCACTGTACCATCTTCAGATGTTAAAGAAGTTCTCAAGTGAATCTCAAGTTATTTTTCTTGATAAATAAATCTATTCAAAATAAGCTACAAACATATTTTGTCCTTATATTCCTCCTTCATTCATTCCTTTGTTCCTCTCAGTCATCTGACTGAATAACTAATTATGCGGCTCATTATGCAGGTCTTTGTCTTCTCAGGTGTGAATCACAGCATTATTCATGATCATTCACGCCTTCTTCGCATACAGCCATTCTAAACAAAAAGTGTCTTCAAAAATTTAAATCAATATACTGTTTTGTGTAAACAAGTGAACAAGATGATTTTCACATCATTTGATAGAAAAAACTCTAGCCTAACACATCCAGTTCTCAAAGTCTTGTGAACAAATATTCTGTATGTGTTTCATGACTTTATTTCAGTGACTTCAAAAATTTTGTTTTTCACTAAGCACGCATAAACGTTGTTTTCTCAAAAACACAAACATGTACATTCATGTTGCTTACATATTATTGTAGCCCAAATTGTGCTGATTACAATATAATCAGATTTGGGCAATTCATATGTTTTTAAGATACTGAAAAAAGCACAAATGTCAGGGCATGTCAAAACTTCTTCAGGGCCCAAAAACACCCTCAGTCCCCAGAGGGTTAATAACAGCTGTGCATTTATACAGTCATCCAACCCCACATGACTCATCAAGAATATTTCAGACCTCATCCTAAGGTTACACGCTCATCTTCGCTGCTGTCAGTGTCAGACAGCACACATCTACTAGAAAACAAGGACAAATCACACAGTATATTGATAGTATGATACTAATGGTCCCGCTTTTTGTGCTGTTGGGCCGAACACATCCTGGCAGTCATGTGGTCTGAATGATCTCTCCGGGCGCTGATGTGTTGGTGAGTTTGACATTGGGGTTCGAGTCTCCCATGTGCGATCTTGCCGTTATTATGGCTGCTTTCCTCAAGGGATTCACAGGGCCATAACAAAACAAGTCTATTTCTGTCAAACAGCTCCAGCTGTGTCTAGGGGATTGCTGGTGTGTTTGGCCGTGTGATGTGAATGTGGGAATGTGACAGCGACGGTTGCTATCAGATTGGGTGTGTTGGTTTCAGGTTGGCTAACATGTGATTCTCGGAAACAGGGCACTGTTATTCCAGATTATGATCGCTGATCCACAGATAAAACCATAGCGCATATGTCACCAGCCATTGCGTTGTTAAACATCATATGGAAAGCTGGTGGTAATCCTAAAGCGCTGTGGGTGGCAAATAACAGCTTTATTAAAACGGACTATGACGTTAAACGACTAAAATGAACTGCTTATCATGAAAGCCTTATATATTCTGCAGCTGTTATCCAATTTGCATTGTGCAAATATTATTTAAATGAATGCATTTTGGCACCTTGTGATGGCTAACACCCCAGCTGTCTTGGTACTTTAAATAACTGGATTAAATATAGAAAATAACTTTGAAAATTGAGGTCAAGCAAATTAGGATTCAGCTCTGTCCTCTGTCAGCAGATGAGATACCAAACCCGTTCTTTCCTCTTAGCTCCAAATAAATGTTAAATATTTGATTATGATTGCATTTCCTGGGGCCCGAGGATCGTTTGGTGCACCCGAATTTGTCCTGTGTTTGAGTTACTGCAGGACTTGTCTTTAAATTAGTATTCAGAACGTACGTTCTAGTCATTGGCCATGAAATATTGCAAAGCTGGGCTGATGCAGTAAGGAGCAGGGGTATGTACCTTCTCATCCAAAACTGCTGTGTCATTGTGTCATGTAGAGAGCTTCTGAGGACAGAGCGTAGGAATGAGACACCAGGAATGATGAAAAACGGGAAAGATTTTATCTGTAGATTTCTTATTGATTGGTTCTGTTTTAGTTTTTTGGAAACAATCCATGACCTGATTCTTTATAAAATACCTGAGGTAAAAACTCAACTGTAGGTTTAAACCAGACTCACATAAATAATAAGGAAAAAGGAAATGTTTACCCAAAAAATGAAAATTACCCCATGATTTACTTAACCTACATCCATTCTAGGTGTATATGACTTTCTTCTTTTAGGCGAATACAATTGGAGTTATTTTTAAAAATGTCCTGGCTCTCTGAGATTTTGAAGTCCAATAAAGTACGTCCATCCATCACAGAACACCACTTTCTTGTGAAAACGCATACGACAGTTAGTGGAAGCTAAAAATTGCGGTTTATAAAGTTTTAAATTTGGATATTTTTTTACATTAAATGCCTCAATTTGCTTCAGGTGGCCTTTATTAACCCCCCGGAGCTGTGTGGAGCACTTTTTATGATGGATGGATACACTTTAATGGACACCCATTCACTGCCATTATAAAGCTTAGAAGAGCCAGGACATTTTCTTAATATAACTCTGATTGTATTCGTCTGAAAGAAGAAAGTCGAATACACTTAGGTATAGGGTGTGCGATATTGACAAAAAATATATCTCGATATTATCTGGAATTTTATTGATAACAATAATTAGGCTAGACAATCTTTTGCAGGTATCTTAAGGATTGCTGTGGACAGCTGACTTCTGAATATTTTGGATAGTCTTCATTTTCTATATGGTCAGTTCACAGCAGTGATAGTGATAGAACATTTGGGCTGTTATCAAGAAAATGAAATCATTATCAACAAAATTTATATTTGCAATGCAGAGGGAACACAGAAGATGCATCTGAAGTGGCATTTAGATGTATTTACACACTGTTTAATGCAGGACATAAATGCATTACGAAAAGGAAAGGCAAATTTATTTATATAGCACATTTCATACACAATGGTAATTCAAAGTGCTGTACGTAAAAGGAATTAAAGTAATCATTAAAAAACATAATCACAATAATAAAAACAAGGAATTTAAGAACATTTAAAATGATTTAAAAATTGATTTAAAATAAATTAAAACAGTTAAGAATAAAATGATTAAACGTAAAATAATGTTGATAATAAAAATAATGAGAATAAAATAATAAAATAATGAGAATACACAAATAATGATATTTAAAATGATTTAAAAATGAAAAGATAGGCCTACTTTAAATTTGAAATTAAAAGCGCCAGTAGGTGGCAACAAGTCACTTTTAAGTGAGTCATTGCGATTGAACCGAATCGTAACCATAAAAAGGGCACTCTTTGTGTGATATTAACCGTATGAAATGTCGTATGATATATACATTTTCTGCCCCATATCTTGAATTTGGTGGTCATTCTAAATGCATTTTAATAGACTGCAGTGAAAGAACGCACTCTAAATGCTAGACTTCATCACATAATGTATTCATGCACTCTGTAGGTGTGTTTTCTTTTCTTTTCATAATATAATCGACAATGTCAAATCACACATTGTTAAAACAACTATTATGATATTATCGCAAACAATATGTGACCCTGGACCACAAAACCAGTCATAAGGTTAAATTTTACAAAACTGAGATATATACATCATATGAAAGCTCAATAAATAAGCTTTCTACTGATGTATGGTTTGTTAGTATAGGACAATATTTGGCCGAGATATGTCTATTTGAAAATCTGGAATCTGAGGGTGCAAATAAAATACTGAGAAAATCACCTTTAAAGTTGTCCAAATTAAGTTCTTAACAATGCATATTACTAATCAAAAATTACATTTTGATATGTTTACAGTGGGAATTTTACAAAAAAATCTTCATGGAACATGATCTTTCCTTAATTTCCTAATGATTTTTGGCATAAAAGAAAAATCAATAATTTTGACCCATACAATGTATTTTTGGCTATTGCTACAAATATACCCCAGCGACTTAAGACTGGTTTTGTGGTCCAGGGTCACATATATATCACATACTCATACACCTAGAATGGCTTGAGAGTGAGTGAATCAGTGAGTAATTTTCATTTTGGGGTGAACTGTCTCTTTAAGCAGAGAAAGGAATAAATCTCTTATGTTTGATGTACTGTAAATCAGACATGATGTACATACTTAATTAGTGTATTTAGCACTCAAATTGCGAGTGGTTAGAGAATAGCACTGCAACACAGTTCACAGAAGTAATGCAGCTGTTTAGCAAATTCGCCACAAAGTGTTTCTGCTTTTGGAGGCTCGGTGGTATGATCTATTTTTGCTTTAGTGCTTATGAAAGCCACCTGTCTGGTCAGCTCTGGTGTAGTGATTCACTCTCCATATCCATGCGAATCATTCCATGATAATCACAAGCTGTAGATGATTGCTGCTGGAAAATCATTTGCTCGGTTTACATAACAATTATAACAGCACTGTTATGCATTTCGCCCTTCTATTTCAGTATAAAAATACTGATCTAGATAGTGATCTCTAGAATCTGAACAACATTCTTTTTGTTATGTAGCGAAGCCCCATGTTTATAGACATTCTCAAGTTCATGTAATTTGTTGCGGTGTGTTGAGTCAATCTGCAGCAGGCTGTGATAATTGCCATTTGGCTTTCTTTAGCTGAGTCTGCCGGTTCCTCAGAAAAAAAAAAATAAAGTTCTCAGGAATCCGGAGGAGAAGAATGCTGCGCCATTGTTTGCCGTAACAACAAGGTGTAGGATGATGAAGGCCTGTTTGGGTTTGAGGTTTGCAGGACTTGCTAATCACCACCTGGCCATCTTTCAAAAGAAGCAAAAGTGAAGGCATATGGAGGAAGCTTTTACAAGACAGCGTCGTTTCGCTGGAACTGCATCTTTGGCTAAGTCTTTGAATGGTTTGAATGACCTTTGGAAGTGACCTTACTTTCTCTCTGGGCTGCATTATAATAAAAGACTCACTTCCCTAAAATCCAAGTCATTGAAAGATACTAAATCACTTTTAGAATAACTAAAAAACACCTAAATTACACACATCAGCTTTCATTTCTCCTTGGATATAATAGAGAAGCTCTGAAAGATTTCAAAAGTGTGTTTTAAAGCAGTGGCCTCTGTGTGACCGATGAAAGCACATCACTGTTTAAGAGCACAAAACTGAAAGCTGCTTTATTGGATGAAGCGTGGACAGAGTTGCAGTGTTAGCACTGCAGATGTTTGACTCTAGGGTGTGTGTGCATGTGCCAGCATGTGCAGCTTTACATGTGAAGTTAAGAAACAGACTCTAAGCAGCTGGAGGGAAGGGAGGGACGGACAGAAGCAGTTCTGCGGCTTGCTGGTTACGTCAGCTCTGACAGGCTGCATCATCCCAGCTTATCGTAAGATCCCCTGACACGCTATTCCCATGAAACTCTGCATAAACAATTACTCGCCACATAAAGAGGTTATAGTTACTGGAGATTGGAAGTTCCCATCGCATGTAAGCCTGGGTATTTTGTCAACAACCTAGAAATGCGAAGGCAGCTGTGTGTTAGTGTGTTAAATGTTTAAATATTGTGTAAAACTGCAATTATTATAGAGAAAATTATGCTTCCAAAACAGTTGAGGTCAAAAGTTTACATACACATAATTATTTTATTAAAATAAGAGGGACCGTACAAGATGCTTGGTATTTTTTTCAGCATTTTTGTGTTTGAACCATTTCCAAAAATGATCAAAAAGATCCGTTTTTTTCAAACTGAGGACAACTGAGGGAATCATATGCAACTATTACAGAAGGTTCAAATGCTCACTGATGCTTCAGAAGGAAAAACAATGCATTAAGAGCTGGGTGAAAACTTTTGGAATTTGAAGATTAGGGTAAATGTAACTTATCATGTCTTCTGGGAAACATGTAAGTATCTTCTGTAGCTTCTGAGAGGGAAGTACTAAATGAAAAAATGTATGATATTAAGGCAAAATGAGGAAATTGTACACATCTTCATATTGTTCAAAAGTTTTCACCCCCGCCTCTTAATGCATTGTTTTCCATTCTGAAGCATCAGTGACCGTTTGAACTTTTTGTAATAGCTGCATATGAGTCCCTCAGTTTTCCTCAGGGTGAAAAGATGGATCTCAAAATCATACAGTCATTGCTGGAAATGGTTCAAATACACAAAAATGCTGAAAAAAACAAAGAATCTGTGGGACCTTAAGGACTTTTCTGAAGAAAAGCAGGCAGTTTAACTGTTCAGGACAAACAAGTGACTCATGGACACACACACACACACACACACACACACACACACACACACAAACAGCTGTGGATCATTCAGGTAACAGTATTAAGAATCAAGTGTATGTAAACTTTTGAACAGGGTTATTTTTTTTTAAAATCAACATTTTTTTCTCGTGTCTTTTATGTGAAATATCTTATTCAGGTCAGTACTAAATAAAAAATACCAAGCATTTTGTATGATCCCTCTTATTTTGGTCAAATTATTAACATTTTGCAAATTGTGCAAGGTGTATGTAAACTTTAGACCTCAACTAGATATCTCACACTCAAATGTTATTTTGGCTGTGAAATTACATTTTGTCTTTTTTCTCTCTGTCTTCTCCAGCCCCTCCAGCATAACAATTATAGAAAAAAGTTATGTAATAAGATGTCACTCTTCAAATATTGTGCTCACGCTATGTTTATACTGCCTTTCTTACCATTGCTTCTTTCTTTAGCTGTGTGTTATGACAAATCTTAGTATTAATACCTTAAGGGCATAGCGTATAATTATTGTGTTCCCGCTCATTGACTTCTCATTAATTTGAAGCGCATAGTTCTTTTCTTACACCTTGTACGAGCCTGATGAGAAATCACCCGATTATCATCAGAAGGGTGTTACTCCCAGTTGTGTAAATATAGACTTCCGTGGTCTCAGTGTGGTAACATGCTGTCAACATGAGAGGAATGTTTGGGGGGGGGGGGGGGATAGCTTAGCTTCAAGCTTGTAAAGACAGTTAAAAGGTTGTTGGGATGGACGGGGTTTGACCCAGAGGCCTCAGAAATTCTTACACATCCGTTTTCACAGTGGCCTCACCAGGTTATGTTTGTTTTGAACAGCGAAGGCCGAAGTTCAATCTGGAGTCAACTCTCTAAAGATTAGCATTTAATTACACACAAAAACAACCCAGACTATAATTTTCAGAAAAATTACTTCGGAAGAAGTGCTATTCCTCGTCCACTTATCACTGGCCATTAAAATATTAGAAAAATTAGTATACTAGCATGTATATGACTCACTGTCCTACCAGACATTAAGCTGTTTGACCAATTAGAATGATATCTGCTGTTTAAATTATTAGGAGAGAGATTCTAAACCAATAAGGTTGCACAGTGGGCGGGGCTACCCTGAAATAGAAACCAAGCAATGTCAAAATGCTTAAGACAAAAAATCTGATTGAAAGATGGAATAGACCGCTTTTATAGCTTATTGTGTTAACAATTTGAGCCTGGTTAACATTCGCAGAGTGTTAACATGCCTTTTTTGTTTGTTTGCTATTAGACTGATGAGATTTGACAGTCCACAACATAAGTGCTCCACTATAAAACTCCAAATTATTGCTAATAAATGCAAAGAGGCATTACTAATAAGTAGGCCCACTCAGATTCTGTGGCCACAGATGTTCATTTATTGAATGTTTTGGGTAATTTGATTATGCTTTTCAGCCAAGCATGTACTCTCGGTTATGTTTAATACATTTTAACATGTTTAAATCCACTCCACAGAGTTACACACATTTATTCAGTGCATAAGGTTGAATGTTGAGTTTAGAGTTGGAAAATAAACAAGAAATCTAATGTAAGTCATATTTACAGGCCATATGGTTTTTATAGATGGGATATGGTTTTATTGATGTTTATAGAGGATTTGCAACTGGTTCTAGATGAGTATAAGCAGTGAGCTGCAGTGTTGTGTTGCGTATTTGTATTGGTATGCATAGACGGCCTTACACGTCTGCTGAATGCCCCTTGTAAAGGTTACTCTCGACAGCTCCCAGATGTGCTACACTATTTGTATAATTGCAAATGTTGCCTGAGACCACCTCAGCAGGTAACTCAAATAAACCAGTTTGGAATTTATAGCAAAACGTGCATTTTATAGCAGTTTGTTATCCATTTTCATCGCATGTTGCTGTGCTTGAATTTTACAGGGATCGGTTTATGTTGAGCTATTATCTTTTATAAGAACGTACTCAACTGGCACAGAAAATGAACCATTTTGCCAGGGGTGCCAGAACATATAGGTCAGTGTTTCTTTGTTAAATTGTGTCGTAAAGTCCCAGTCTGTTCATTCCACCATTTTGTGATATTTTCACTGGAAATATCAAATCATGTACTCTCATGTTTGTAAGCCGCTATAAACATTTATTCACAGTGTAATGTGATCATTCGAATCGTTCCTTGACTTTATGCCTTCATTGAAATGCAATGTTTCACACTGATTTGCCATAACATTTTCATTTTTTAATATGACTGTTGTTGAAGGGCTGCATGTAATAGCATTTCATTGGTATTCATGAACTAAATGGCTCACACAAATTGTGTTGTTTTGCGCCCTGACCTTGAAATTGCAAATGAATTCATCAGCGGGAGAAAAAGAATTGAACCTTCTGGTCATCTGTGGTCTGGGATCTGTTTCTGATTGTAAAATTTTTGATGGATATGTAGATGTGCTTTATTTCTCATGTCCTGCCATAGTACAGTATGATGATAAGAGATGATAATAAAATAACATTTGGTGTAGAAACTTTCCACTAGGGCTGTCATGATTTCTCGATTCAATCTGAGCACTCCATTAAAAAAAATGTTTCTGTTGAAAAAAAAAACCAGCATATCCCTGCTGAAAAAACAGCAAAAACCAGCCTATGCTGGTTTGCTGGTCTTAGCTGGTTTAAGCTGGAAGTAGCTGGTTTTAGCTGGTGGTTTCCCAGCCTGACCACTGGGAAAGTGGCCAAAACCCCTCTAAAACCAGCCTGCTGACCAGCTATGACCAGCTAAAACCATGCTGGTTGACCAGCTAAAACCAGCCAAGCAGCCTAGGCTGATTTTAGCTGGGTTTTTTAGCAGGGATGCTGGTTAGGTAGGTTTTTATGCTGGGATGCTGGTTTAAGCTGGTTTATGCTGGTCTTTGGGCTATTGTGAATTTACAAATGCTAAATCATGTCGATTATGTACGTGTCCACATGATGACATATGTCCACGTATTCAAGGAATTACAGTGGCTGTAGCTTTTCTGTAGTTAAGAAATGGCCAAATATTAAAGATTAAGTGAACATTTGAATTAAATGTTGTTTAGTCAATATTAAACAAGGATTAGATCGCGCAGTAAAGTCTAAAAACAATCGACCGGCTGTTGGCGCCCTCTGCAGACATTTGTTATAATGCATAATATACATTAGATTTACTGTTCATAATACATGATGTATTTTAACCATTTTGTTCAATAAAACCAAATGATTACTTGCTTTTGATACTTTATTTAAATTATAATTGCCTCATACCTATTATATATGTGTTTCATTATAGTCATTATATTCATTATAGTCATTATAGTCATTTTCAAAGCTACTAAAACACTCTACTAAAATTATCGTTAATGACAGCCCTACTTTCCACCATTTAAAATGTTGATTTTTACAAACAATAATCATGGCAACCATAGTATTTTGGTTGAAACTATGGTTACCATGCTAAAATTTTCTAGGAATGACGTGGAGGAGCAAGAAATGAGTCATCGTGATCAAAAAAAGAGAAGTTCCACACGTCAGGTCTGTGACCTTTTATAAAACAATTTTTAAGAGATGAAATGGTATCAAAGTTTCTCCAAGCGCTCAGATTGAAAACACTCCAGCCCTTCTCACATTTCATACCACATTCTTACGAACTGAGAGAAATGGTTTTGACATGCGCCTTGAAGTTCTCACAAAGGTCCTTGTGTGAAACCTCCCACATGTGCGAGTGAAATCGATCATTTGATCTGCCGCACCTTATGAGCCCTGGGATCGTTCTAGAATGGATGGCCATATAAATTTCTTCCCCCTTTGATGCAGAACATAATTGTAAAGAAATATTCAGTGTCATCTCCTTTGTATGAACACAGAGTGATGAAAACTATTCACTCTCTTTTTGTAAAAGTAATCATTCCTGAGACAGTCGGGTTTAGATAATTCCACAGACGGCTCACCTGTATAAGGTTTATTCATAACTCACTGTTTTAGATATTGTTTTTCTTATGCCAAGTAAAAAATGGTCTTTTTCCTCCATTATTCTCCATAGGTATGTTTAGTAAAACTAGACTTTTTAAGTTTTTTTATGGTTTTAGTTAATTACTCTGGCTAGTTTGCATTTGCAAACACAAGCAAGTTGCATTATCATGAGAAAACATGATTATTTGTCACAGGATCTCCAGAATGCTTTCACATTCACACTGACTTTAAATCACCCTCAATTCACAGAAAGCAATCAGCTGTGTCACAGCAACCACTCCCTTCCTGTAAGCCTCAACACACACACTCAGCACTTCCCCTTAACCACTGCCTGCGCCCTCCTCAGCAGTGCAGGAACACACACGCATGCGATAGGACGGGCGGCTGAGACATTACCTGGTGCCAGTGCTAATGCTGTGACTGGAGCAGATGGTAGTGTTGGGAGGTGCTGGTTGCCTCTGAATGTGTGTAGCCTGTAGCAAAGGAATTTATAGTAAAGAAATAGAAACGGTGACCTCCAGTAAAGGAAATACAAGCGCGAGGCAGAGGATTTGTGTCATGTTTTGACAGCTGGCATCGCTCCATCATTTCAAGTGTTTATCTTCAGACGGGTAGGCTAAAGCACTTTTAATGTTGTTAGATTTGAGGTTGTTTGGCAGTGTGTGATTTGTGTCTGTTATTCTCTTAGTTCATTTTGCATTTAACAATGGGCGTTTAGCTAACTGCAAATAGACTTTGATTATTTTTTTGTGTAATTACAGATGAAGATGTGGAACAGAGCGTTCACAGCGTGTGAAAGAGTCATACTTTGTAGTCCCTGAGTTAATAAAATGACCTTGAGGCTTGAATAGAGATAGACTGAGATCTGAATGTGCCAGTTGCCTCTTGTACCGCCAACATGTCTCTCACTGTGATGAGATGAGACTCGTCTGGTCACTACCCATCAATCAAGGTGCCTAAAGAGACAAACATACACAGATGTACCTTTGCTATCCTAGCTTTAGAAATGGCGGATATCATTTATTTGCTTTTGAGCTCACAAATATACTATCAAGGCTGAACCTTAATTAAATAGATAGATAAAAAGACGCTGAACATTTTAAATAAGTCATTATTAGCATTAAATAAAGCATTTAAATAAACTGTAAATTGTTCATGAATCCCTTGTTTGTCCCGAACAGTTAAACTGCCCGCTGTTCTTCAGAAAAATCCTTTAGGTCCCACAAATTCTTTGTTTGTTTTTTTAGCATTTTTGTGTATTTGAACCCTTCTCAACAGTGACTGTATGATTTAGAGATTCATCTTTTCACACTGAGGACAACTGAGAGACTCATATTCAACTATTACAGAAGGTTCAAACACTCACTGATGCTCCAGAAGGAAAAAATATACATTAAGAGCCAGGGGTGTAAACTTTTGAACAGAATGAAAATGTGTACATTTTTCTTTTTTTGCCTAAATATCATATTTTTTTTATTTAGTACTGCCCTTCAGAAGCTACAGAAAATACTTGCATGTTTCCCAGAGGACAAAATCTAGTTAAATTTACCCTGATCTTCACCCTTAATGCATTGTGTTTCCTTCTGAAGCATCAGTGAGAATTTGAACCTTCTGTAATAGTTTCATTTGAGTCCCTCAGTTGTCCTCAGTTGGAAAAAATGGATCTCAAAATCATACAGTCATTGTTGGAAACAATGCAAAAAAAAAAAAAAAACTGAATTTGTGGGACCTGATGGATTTTTCTGAAGAACATCGGGCAGTTTAACTGTTCAAGACAAGTAAGGGACTCATAAACAACTATCACTAAACAATAACAAAAAAAAAAAACCAGCTGTGGATCATTCAGGTTACAAAACAGTATTAAGAATCAAGTGTATGTAAACTTTTGAACGGGGTCATTATTTTCTCTTGTGGACTATATGTAAATGTCTTTTATGTGAAATATCTTATTCAGTACTAAAAAAAACATGCATTTTGTATGATCCCTCTTATTTTTGTAAAATAATTAACATTTAGCAGATTCTGCAGGGGGTATGTAAACTTTTGACTTCAACAGGAATTTTTGCATATTAAAATATATGCAACCTTAATGAGCGTATAATGAATTATATACATAAAAATCAAGTGTTTCCATTTGCTAAAAACATTTATAGAACATAATCAATAAAAGTTTTATCTATAAACTATTAATTAAATACTTCAATACTACACTGCTTTCTCTATTTAAATATTGTATGTGCTGGGACTGAGCTAATGTAATTATTTTATTTCTTTCAAAGCATACAACTTTAATGCTAAATAAAAGTAGTAAAGTCATTAGTAGAGAAACAGTAAGAATCAATATTTGTATGTCGGAATCAATCCTTTTGATGCAACATCAGTACTGATATTTGAACTTCGTTCTTTAGTACTTGTTCATCCTGGCTGTGTCTGTTCCTTAGTTTTCACTGTCTGCTTCCTTTATCGACTCAAAAGATGGCAGTCTGAGGGTCATGTATCAGACAGCTGAATGAAGTCTCAGACTGGCGCAGACCGCCCACTGTTAGATGCCTGTCATCCTTGGGACAGTCTGAAGAGCCGAGTCGGAGACTTTGACAGCTGCTAGGCAGATATCCAGCTCTAGATGGCGCTACTCTGTCCCTGCTGCACAAATAGGGAGGATAACAAGACACATCCTCCAAACTCTGTTTATTTAGACTCAACCTCAGCGTTCATTTTGGAAGAGAGGGAACATCTGGGGCCTGATAATGTCTGAGCATGCCATAAATGCCCGGCCTTGTTTGTTTATCTATTTGTGTTTGAGCGACAGAATCGCTCTGTGTCGTAATTCACACATGCCTCAAGATACGTCGCAAGGACATCGATTACAAAGATAAACCGCTCTCATTTCCTGTTGCTTTCTAAACAAGTAACAAAATATAGAATTATCCATAAATGGCTTTTAGCTAGAGGAGTGAAATTGTTTATTCTATTTTATCAAGAATTTCCGTAGTTTTTGTGTGGTTTTTCAACTCGTACCTTAGAGATGAGGGAAAACTACAGTACTGCACCCAACAAAATCTTAAGATTTAACCTATATAGAAAAGACTTCATTTGGAAAACGTCCTAAGCAATCGAAATTCAAAGCCTCGTCCTCCCAAGCTCCTATAACAGGCCCAAACTAAACTAAGCAGTGCTGTTTTTTATGTATGTTGACTGATTCATTACAAGAATTGTCTCATAAGACACTTTTATTCATTAATTAATATGCAGCAAAGAAAACGTAATAGAAATATGTATTGTCTATTTAATGTACAGTCGTGGCCAAAAGTTTTGAGAACAAATATTAGTTTTCGCAAAGTTTGCTGCTCAGATCTTTGTTTCAGTTGTTTCTGTGATGTACTGAAATATAATTACAAGCACTTCATATGTTTCAAAGGCTTGTATCGACAATTACATGACATTTATGCAAAGAGTCAGTATTTGCAGTGTTGGCCCTTCTTTTTCAGGACCTCTGCAATTCGACTGGGCATGCTCTCAATCAACTTCTGGGCAACCCATTCTTTCATAATCACTTCTTGAAGTTTGTCAGAATTAGTGGGTTTTTGTTTGTCCACCCGCCTCTTGAGGATTGACCACAAGTTCTCAATGGGATTAAGATCTGGGGAGTTTCCAGGCCATGGACCCAAAATGTCAACGTTTTGGTCCCCGAGCCACTTAGTTATCACTTTTGCCTTATGGCACGGTGCTCCATCGTGCTGGAAAATGCATTGTTCTTCGCCAAACTGTTGTTGGATTGTTGGAAGAAGTTGCTGTTGGAGGGTGTTTTGGTACCATTCTTTATTCATGGCTGAGTTTATGGGAAAAATTGTGAGTGAGCCCACTCCCTTGGATGAGAAGCAACCCCACACATGAATGGTCTCAGGATGCTTTACTGTTGGCATGACACAGGACTGATGGTAGCGCTCACCTTTTCTTCTCCGGACAAGCCTTTTTCCAGATGCCCCAAACAATCGGAAAGAGGCTTCATCAGAGAATATGACTTTGCCCCAGTCCTCAACAGTCCATTTGCCATACTTTTTGCAGAAGATCAATCTGTCCCTGATATTTTTTTTTTGGAGAGAAGTGGCTTCTTTGCTGCCCTTCTTGACACCAGGCCATCTTCCAAAAGTCTTGGCCTCACTGTGCGTGAAGATGTCCTCACACCTGCCTGCTGCCATTCCTGAGCAAGCTCTGCACTGGTGGCACTCCGATCCCGCAGCTGAATCCTCTTTAGGAGACGATCCTGGCGCTTGCTGGACTTTCTTGGACGCCCTGAAGCCTTCTTAACAATGCAGTGGAAAGTTTTTTTCGGGATTAAGTTAATTTTCATGGCAAAGATAAACTATGCAATTCATCTGATCACTCTTCATAACATTCTGGAGTATATGCAAATTGCTATTATAAAAACTTAAGCAGCAACTTTTCCAATTTCCAATATTTATGTAATTCTCAAAACTTTTGGCCACGACTGTACACTGCTGTTCAAAATGTTGGGATCAGTAAGATTTTTTATGTTTTTTGAAGAAGCCTCTTAGGCTCATCAAGCATTTATTTGGTCAAAAATGCAGAAGAAAATTTAATATTGTTTTTCTATTTTAATATACTTTAAAATATAATTTATTTCTGTGATGCAGTGCTAACTTTTCAGCATCAATACTCCATGTCTTCAGTTTCACATGATCCTTCAGAAATCATTCTAATATGCTGATTTATTTGTATTATTATTGTAAATGTTTGAAACAGTTGTGCTGCTTAATATTTTTTGGAACCTGTGATTCTTTTTTCAGAATTTTTAATGACTAAAAAAGAATAGCATTTATTCAAAACCGAAACCTTTTCTAGCAATTTAAGTCTTTACTATCACTTTTTATCAATTTAACACATCTTTTCTGAATTAAAGTGTTAATTTATTTAGACAAAAGAAAGAATAAAAATCTACTCACCCCAAATTTTTAAACTGTAGTTTATATTGTTACAAAATATTTCTATTTTAAATAATTTTATTTCAGAAAGAATTCAGAAAGATGCATCACAGGTTCCAAAAACTATTGTCAACATTGATAATAGATCAGCATATTAGAATGATTTCTACAGGATCATGTGACACTGAAGACTGGAATAATTATCCTGAAAAATCAGCTTTGCATCACAGGAATAAATTATAAATCACTTTTTTGCTTCAAATCAACTTTTAAAGTGTTGTGATTCACTTCGTAGCTGGTTGGTTTGGTTCATGGCTCTTTAACAGAGACTTTTTTAAATCTTTATAAGGAAAAATACTTGGCGGGCACTGTTGCATTATTATTTCAGTTATTTCAAAGAGCCTTACAACACACTAAAAGAACTAGAAAAAAGGCACTGAATTAACAAATCTGACAAAATGCCAACATTTTATACCAATGAAAGCACTTGGTTGACTCTTTCAACACTCAATAATTCAGTGGTTGGTTGTCAGTTATTCCTCACATGTTTGATCATTTTTGTGGATTGCAACATAACTTTATATGGCAAAAGGCAAAGCCACAGCAAGCTCTCTTATTATTAAAGATGATGCTTTATTGAAAACCTTCAGAAATGTCAAATGTGACCCTGGACCACAAAACCAGTCATAATGGTCTTTTTTTTAATGGCTAACATCAGTGTAACAGCACTGACTGAGCTAAGAAGACAAAAAAAAAACAAGTCTTTGTGGTGTTACAGGCCTAACGTCATTTGCCACATTTGTCGTATTATCGCTGCTGGATGTCATAGGATTTAAAAATAACTGTACAATTTCATCCCATGAAGTAGCTCTCATGCACAGTGTGATGTGCAAGGGCAAAGCTTTCAAAAAACACCTGACCACAACAGACCCTCACAAACTAGCTGCATTTCCGCTGCAGGGAAGCTATTTGCTCTTTTAGTCAGGATGCAGGAAATAGAGTAGTTGTTTTGCATCGGATAGAGGGAGTGCAACTGTACAACACTTAATCCATCACAAAGGCCCGCGCGGGGGAAACCGTGATGGAGGACCACACGTGGACAGGATCCCTCAGATTAGAGATTAGGCCTGTGAGAGAAGCCAAAAGCATGTTTAAGCTTTACTATGGCGTATGAGGGGGAGGGGAGGGGATGGCGAATATAGATGGAGGTCAACTTCTGCCAAACAAACACACATTTAGATAACCTTATATGGACAGTGTTAATCAAATTTGCTCGCAGACTTCATAAACTAAACAGGAAATGGTTATCCGTCAGTCAGAACTAAGTTTGAACTGTAGATTGATATTGAGTCACTGGTTAGAACTCGCTGTTTACAGACATTAGCTGTGGGAGGATAAACTGTGTTTGCTAATAAACAAGTAGCTATGCAATTAACTAAAGTTTACTAGTCCACCGCTGATCTTTAGATAGAGAGATGAGTTGTTTTTCTGTTTGATCAGGTTTAAGGGTGCAAGGAGCACTTAACTCAAAGAGGCTTAATGTACTCTAAATTACAGCTGGACCTGAAGGCAAACATGTCTGCGTCTCAGCGCTGGGGCGGCTGTCGGGTGGATAGCCGATGCTGTATAATTATGTGTACATGAAATGAGGTTGATGTGCATTGTAAACCCACGTTAAGTGCCTTGGGATGGTCATTGAAATCATTCTGTACTATTTTGTGATTGTTGTTATTGTTTTGTAGCTGTATAGATTACAGAGTGGCTGTTACTTTTAAACACTAGTCTGTAGGTTTCTGATTTCACATCAACTTCAACTCCAAAGTTCTCTCTTGGTGTTTTACTTCGGAAAAAAAATGGGTGTGGAATGACATGGGCTAAGTAATGAAAACAGAACTATCTCTTTAAGAAAGGCTCACAAAGTAACTATTGAGAAGGACAGAAATGAGTTCATTATCCATAGTGGAGATAACATGTAATTTCACACCAAAATCCATTGCAGAATAACACTGGGGATTTGTGTCACTGTAGACAGATTTCAACAATGAGTTTTTTTTTTTCCAGACAGACGCAACTGAAATCAGAGATTAAGCTTTTCCGTGACCTCAGCCTGTAATTTAATTCACACTTGTACTGTAGATTCACTAGGTTTTGTTTCTTAGGAATCAGTGGTGAGCTAACAGGAAAAAATCAGCCCAGCTTTTGTCAAATATATGTCTTTTCCGTATTCATCTGGTGGAAGTGAATTTGTTCCATGGATTGAAGATGAGAATGAAGTCAGACCTGGAATGACACATCATGATCCTGTCTTTCGAGTTCACAGGAAGCTCAGCTGTCTGTCAGCCCAGACTGTAGGCCGGGAATAGCAATGAGAGAATAAACGACAGCTGGTTAAGAAAGGAGAGAATAAAACGAGCGGTTCATTTGAGACTTCCAAATTCCAAACCCATAAGACCTTCGTTCATCTTTGGAAAACAAATTAAGATATTTAGATGAAGTCAAAGAGCTTTCTGACCCTGCATAGACAGCAATGCAACTGACATGTTTAAGTTCCAGAAAGCTAGTAAGGACATCATTACACAAATACTGACTGGAAGAGAAGAAATTGTCGTTATTTTTGTTTTCTTTGTGCACATGGACAATTTTATCGATGTTCTTACTACCTTTCTGGACCTTGAACGTGGTTACATTGCTGTCTACACTCTTAAAAAATAAAGGTGCTTTAAATGGTTCTTCAAGCGATGCCATAGAAGGACCATTTTTGGTTTCACAAAGAACCATTCAGTCAAAGGTCAAAATATAATCTGAAGAACCTTCTTTCGCCACAAAGAACCTTTTGTGAAACAGAAAGGTTCCTCAGATGTTAAAGGTTCTTTATGGAACCATTTAAGGTTCTTCTATGGCATCGTGAAGCACCTTTTTTTTTTAAAGAGTGTATGCAGGGTCAGAAAGCTCTTGGATTTCATCCAAAATATCTTAATTTGTCTTCCAAAGATGAACGGTCTTACAGGTTTGGAACGACATGAGGGTGAGTAATGACAGAATTTTCATTTTTAGGTGAACTAACCCTGTTGGTCGAGGTTACAGTATTATGCCAGGACGAGTGAGTCATTGAATCATTACCGTTAAATTGATTCCTTCAAGGCGCTGATTCATTCAGAAACGAATCAAATGACTGTACATATGAGTGAGTCAATGAATTATTCATTCCATGCTGTTGTGTGGTGTTGCACAGTTCTGCTATGGCTTTGTTTAGAACTATTTTCACAAAAACAAGCAAAACCACTCTCTGCATCTAAAATTTAAGTTACACTACCACCTCCTTTTTTCCCATATAGCTGCAAATAGCTGAATATCCTTCAAATATATAGTAGAAATAGATGTTTTCCCCGGTCACTGTGGTGTTTTAGCCTCGGTTCCAGCTAATAGAGTGACCGATAAGTGGACCAAGAACCAAATGAATAAATTTGTCACGCTGTTTTCCTTGAAGCCTTACTCTGACAAGCAGGAAAGATTTTATTGCTCTCCAAGCCTTTTAGCATTAAAAGATTTGAGGACCTCTGTAATGAACTCTGTCAGGTGGCTCTAAAAGCACTAAGTCACAGTGACCTCCCGCTTCGTATAAGCTAAAGAAAAGCGTAATGGGCTTTTGCCTCGCTGACTTCAACTGGATTCATTTGTACGTACAAAATAGCAATTTAGTGATGTTTCGTTATTCCTGCATTTAGTCACTGCATTTTGGGAGTGAGTCATGTGTTATTGAACGTACGACTCCTCTGACTCATTAGACTGCTTTTATTTATTCCTTGTGTGGCGAGACATCGCCAAAATGGCTTTGGTGATCCGTAAGGGAAATAAATGAACCAGTATTTCGTCCTGCTGTGATTCTTGTTTGCACTTCAGAGCTGAAGATGTTTGACGAAGAGCACATGTACATCTTGAGGCTACCACTGAACAGATCAGAACAGATGTTAATATGCCTGTCTAGAGCCCTTTGCTCCAGTTTCAACCTGTTTTAGTCTTCCTTTAGGGATTCTTAGTTCAGGAAGAGAGCAAGGAACAGGAAATAAGAAAGGCCCTCAACTAGAGAACAGCTTTGAGCTTTTACTCTAATTAGAGAACATCTCCACCATTAGACACCAGATTCCAAGATGTCACCACCTGGAAGCTATTCGCGTTGGCTTTTTCATTTCCCTATTTGACGAGCCTCCTCAAACCACGCTGGTCTACATCGTGAGGTTATTTTCTCTGACCCCACGGACACTCTAAACTGCACATTTGGGCGGGCGATAGCATCTGGGCTTTGCCTGAGCGACGCCCATTGTTTAGGTAATGATGTCAGAAAGGAAGTGCGTAAGCCAGGCCGCCCTCCTTATGTAAGTAGACGGGAGGAGGCAAAAGAGGGAAAAGATTATAGAGATGTTATAAATACAGCTGTGTGTGTGTGTGTGTGTGTGTGTGTGTATGTTTTTAGACCTCTTTTACAAGACAACAGAGGCTTGTCTGTGAAAAGGCGTCAGCCGGACAACCTTGTTGACATTTTGATACACTTTAGACAGTTTTTAGGCTTTCCTCAATGAGGCTTGTTAGATTCTCTTACACTTTCTTATGTGGAATGTGAAAGCATCTCTGTTTTTCCAACTGAAAACCTGACAGTGAGAGTTAATTAGGTTCAATGTTGTTCTAATCCCCTTTTGGCTTTCATTGTACAAACAAAAACAGTTTGTGTTCCACAGAAGAAAAGAAAAGGTTTGGAATGTCATTTTTTGGCTGAAGAATCTCTTTAAGACATTAGAAATCCACGCAGCTGCTTAAATTCGCATCACAAATGACAAAGCTGGGTTGAAACTTTCTTCTGGCTTCATCATGGGTGTGTGGCCAAACTGGCCGTTGAGTAAAGAGCGCTTTTTGGCTGCACTTCTCCAGTCCAGTCTGGAGCGTGTGCGCGACACGTTACAAGCTCATATTACTGCAGCCGTTGAAACCTGAGAGAGAACGGGACTTCCTCCATCCAATCCGTCCAGTTTTAGTTCATCCTGCGATCGTGCTATTTATAGACTCACATCCTTTTGTCATTCCAGAGGGGCTTCCCGATCCCTTCATGGCTTTCCAGCCTACGTTCTTTTGGCTCTGCAGCTCCAGACTCGGCGGGCCGGCCCGTTCCCTCCTCTTTGGGTCGGGCTGGTCGTTTATATTCCCGCCATCACGTAATTAGTTTTCCGGACTGTGGAATTCCCTCCCCTTCTCTGCACACCCCTCAGAGCACCCCTTCCACAAAGTCAGAGGAAAAAAGCAGAGAAGGAAAGAGCGCGCACAACAGAGAGGGTGAGGATTTAGTGGTCTTTAGACGGACCGAGAGCGTGCCTCTTTTTTCCTATGAGACGGCTTTGCCTGGCGAGGAGATGGGCAGCCACAGGCCAAAGGGATGTTGATGTTTGTAGGGATCAGAGATCGACATGTGGTGTTTGCACTGCGCTTCAGACAGAAGCCAGTCTCTGCTGGAACTGGGAAGCTGGTAAGATTTCAGTGTGTGTGTGTGTGTGTTTATGAAGTAGAAAGAAGTTTAAAGTGTGTCTCTACTGTGTTCGTACTCATTGGGACGGGGTGTATAGTTGTATCTGGGTGTGTTTGAAAGTAGATCACAGATGTTTTGTGAGACATCCAGCTCTGTGGCTCTTTGTTTCATTTACCTGCTTTGAATTATGGGGGATGTTCCTCTATTGCGCAAACCCCTCCATTGTTGCGCTGAGCGCACTTCTGCTTCTAGTTGTGCGGTTGAGTGATGTTTCAGTTGATCTTCCAGATCTTTTCTTTTTTGTCATTTATGACCTCTATCCATCACTGTTTGTAAACGCAGATTGTTTTTTAGTCAGAAATTCCAACAAGACTAGTTTTTTTTCAGTGAGGTCTCTACATCAGCCATTCTGCATGTTTTTGTTACTAATGAATGAAGTATTTGTGTGAGTCTGAGTTTTTCGGCTGTGTATTTTCTTAACTTGGTCATGGGAAGGTACTGGGGTGGCATTGGCAACAAAACGATTTGATTTTATTAATCATAATAAATAAAGACGTGTATGTATATCAATAGATCAGCCCCATTGAAATTTAATGTAATACCAGAATAAGCTTGGTGATGTTAGTAAAACAAGCTTTATTTGAACAATGAGTGCTTTATTCGAGATGCCAGAGCATTTCCATTTCCAGTCATCAACAGGGCTGCATTCATCCGACGTGCCACGCTTGTGAATTCAGCCTGACTGGTGCTCTAATGCTCTCAAACCTGGATTTAAAGCACTAAATGTGTCATGTGAGGGTCTTAAAGATCAGCACTACAACATTATATGCAAATATAGGCACACACAAAACGATCAGTGACGGTAAAACTTATCTGTGCATAATTCTGTGGAAAACCCATTTGTAATTTTGACAGCTTCTTCTGCCCACTCAAAGCCTTAGAGACCTAAGGTTGTTTGAGGTCAGTAAATGAAATAAAATGAATGAAAACGTAGAAATTTCCACAAAACTATTAACCAACTGTTTTCAACATCAATAATAATCAGAAATGTTTCTTGAGCGTCAAATCAGCGTATTAGGATGATTTCTGAAGGATCTTGTGACACTGAAGACTGAAGTAATGGATGCTGAAAATGCAGCTTTGCATCACAGGAATAATTCACTGTACATTGCATGTTAACATATGTGACCTTGGACCACAAAACCAGTCATAAGTGTCAATTTTATGAAACCGAGATTTATATATTATCTGAAAGCCAACTATTTGAAAATCTGGGGGGTGCAAAAAAATCTAAATATTGTCCAAATGAAGTTCGTAACAGTGCATTTTACTAATCAAAAATTAAGTTTTAATATATTTACAGTAAGAAATTTACTAAATATCTTCATGGAACATGATCTTTACTTAATATCCTAATGATTTTTGCCACACAGGAAAAATCGATAACTTTGACGCAGCAAATTGACCCCCTGCTACTTAATACTGGTTTTGTGGTCCAGGGTCACATATATAATTTCATTTTGTATTATTTCACAGTATTACTGTTTTTACTGTATTTTTGATCAGATAAATCCAGACTTGGTGAGAATAAGAGGCTATTTTCTGTACTATTACAGGTGCATAATATATATTTTACATTAGTTTCTTGTTTAAAGCTGTTTGAGGACTTTTTCTGCTTTATTGTGATTTATTGTGACCTCTGTTTACAGCACAGCATCACCTTTTTCTGCAAGTATGGCAAAAATAGTAAGCAAAACAGTTTAGTCTATATAAGCATTTATTGTTTTTAACTGTCTAATCTTAAACATACAGCATAAAGAAAAACTAAAGTCAGTTGTCAGGGTGGCAGTAAAACCTTCAGAGCTTGGAGGTTCAGGACATGAAAAAGACTCCAAAATCAGCACCCGAGAGTTCAAATGAAATGTGGTTTAGGTAGTGAAATGTAAATGAGCTTGTTATTTTACCTTGTTAGACTCAGCATCTGCAACTTGGCTTCACAGTCAATTAAATGAAGTATGAGGTTAAATAAGCTCAGCAGAAATTGCTGCCTAAAAAGGAAGAAAAAAATGAAACAACTTTTTTTTCGGAGGGATGAAATGTAAATAAAATGCAGTTCAACCAGTTGTACTTTAGCTCAAGGGAACTGTAGATGATTGAAATTACCAATGTTCCTCTTTATATCGGCATGTTGTCAATAGTTTCTTGGCTTTGAGTTTCAAACAAGTATTTTAGCAGTATAAGATAGAGCTCCTCTTTTGAGAGTCTCATTTAGGTGAACTCCAATTTCCAAAGGGATGAGCAAGAGACGGTGCGTTTCATCTTCTGTCAGATCCTAACACCTCACCATCTTGTTAGCACTTGTGTTCTTTTACCCTTGTCAGAACCTCCCACATCTCTGTGAGCTGGACGTGACTGAGGCCCAAACTAGTCCTATAGAGACGCCTCATCTTGCTGCCTAATGAGACCCTTTGGAAAATACAGAACTTGGCTCAGATTTAGCAATTTATATACTGTAAACTACATTTGGCTGTAATAAAAATGAGTTGGCTGAATTTCTGAAATGCCCATTGTTGCCCCTAGTGGTCTGTTTGTTTCATTACACTCGATTTTTGGAATGGCGCAAAAAGGAAAGTTAAAACTTGACAGACTTGGA
The DNA here is from genome assembly GCF_049309525.1 of Garra rufa. Lineage (NCBI taxonomy): Eukaryota > Metazoa > Chordata > Actinopteri > Cypriniformes > Cyprinidae > Garra > Garra rufa. The sequence goes on from NC_133380.1 coordinate 15,922,161, forward strand.
AGCTAATCTGTGTCCATTTTAACAATAAGCCCAATTCTAATTAGTGTTTTGAGCACCAGCGTATAGATTTGTGAGCGCAGTCCTGGGCTCAATTAAAGCAGGCTTTCTTCCTCATTAAATTCAATTTGCTATTGCGTTCACGGTCTTATAAAATAACATGAGGCAGAAAATTAAAATGAGAGCTGGATTGCCACTCATTCAGCTTTATCCCGCCTTGTAGTTTAAACTTAGCGACTCAACCTTGAACATTTAGCTCATTGTTTTGATTGTTTTGTTCTGATGTCCTCCATTTCAGCAAGTTGTTCATTCCCCCCCCCCCCACACCGTCACTTTGATGATCTCTAAACACTTCCAAGTATTTATTTTCTTATATTTTTCATCAAATCTATTCACAGACCTGTCATCCGACATCCTCACAGGATTTTCTATCGCTTGTGTTCACAATAATTGCGACTTTTTCAGACACCATCATCTATCACAGTTTAGGGGGAGTCAGACTTTGAAAATACCCTGGCTCTCCTCAGAGAGATGAGAAGGCAACCAAACAAAATGAAAATTGTATTTGCTGCCACCCTCCAAGGGACCCGCTGAGAGCTCTTTCAGGAGACATCAGGCGTCAGACACCGAAAGTCATTCGAGCCGGGTGGCCTCAGTGCAGAGATGTGGGGAAATTAGCTGCCAAATTCATCATATGAATTACCTCGCGCCATGTTTTCATGCAATGTACAATCACATGTAACAAGACATGTTCATCTTCATTTATTACCAGCCACTGTGGGCAGAAATGGAGGTATTTATATGTGCATGTAGGAATACATGGAACAAGGGCACTGCATTAACCTTTATATCTATATATAACCTTCTGCTTTACCCATCTTGCCCTCTCATTAGCTGTGTCCTTCAGCCGGCAGGTGGGCTTTATGTGTGTTCATGACTCTAGGTCATGTCTGGAAGTAGCATTGACACTCAGAGACACCTAAATGTGCTCTGCATGATAAAACAGGCAGTACTATTGTTGGGAACCAAGTTCCAGCTCTTTTGATTCAGCTTTTTTTAGTGATATTAAAAACATACAGCACAACCATTGTGTTCCAGTTCACAAACGACTCTAATGAATCAGATATTTTTAATGAATCACACACATAGAGCTTTAAAAGTGCTGTATGTAATTATTTTGCTTTTACTAATGCATAAAAATACCATAATATGTTTGCATATTTTTAAGATACACATTTCTCTGAAAAACAAGAGAAACAACTCTATAGCCAGTTATTCTATGCTATTCTGTTCTTTGTGTTCTGTGTCAGAATATCTGTTTTTGTTATGGTATATGTGACTCCGCCCACTGCCATTTTACCCAATAGTATTTCGACACCCTGGGTGGCCAGTTGGTGGAAAACACAACATTTTGAAGGCATTAAAGGCTGCAAGCAAACTGTTTAGAGGTCGCATATTTTACCTGGCCTAAAAAGCCTTGGCATCCATCTAAAAAGCTCTTTGACCAAAGGAATATTAAAGGATTACTTCACTTCCAGAATAAAAAAAATTCTGATAATTTACTCATCCCTATGTCATCCAAGATGTTCATGCCTTTCTTCAGTCAAAAACAAATGAAGGTTTTTGAGGAAAAAACATTCCAGGATTTTCTCCATAGTGGACTTCAATGGTGCCCAATGGGTTGAAGGTCCAAATAGCAGTTTCAATGCAGCTTCAAAGGACTCTACATGATCCCAACTGAGGAATAAGGGTCTTATCTAGCAAATAAATTACAATTTATATGCTTTTTAACTACAAAGGTTCATCTTGCACTAGCTTGACCTCACAAATTACGCATTCACGCACATGTAACATGCCCTTTACAAAAAAGGTAAAACAATGATGTCTGACGATTTTGAAGGTGGAGGACAAAATGAGATGGAGGAAAATTTAGTGGACCTAATCCTTTAAAACATGGATAAATTCCATTGTCAACTGCACTTGTTGCTTTTGCGTGTCATCAATCTGGCAACCCACGTCAGGAGGAGGAGGCAGGGGAAACAACTTTCTCTCAACAATAAAACTGAAATATTTACATATAATTTAATACAAATATTTTTTTCTTTACTAGTATTAAAAGCTAAAAGAGATTTTAATTGAGCTTTTAAGGAACCAAAACCGATAAATAAATAAAACTACCGTGGCATGCTCTGTACTGTAGGCAGGATACATCCGCTTAGTTTTCTTGTTGTCTCTATGCACAATAATCGATTCTACAGCCATGACCTGTGACTCAGAGGAAAAATGTTTATGTCTGGTAGTCATAGTGACCTCCCTTTTAAATCTGTATTTCAGATCATTTTTACAGAAGCAGCAGGTGAATACAGAGCTGTCAAGAAGTGTGAGAACAGTCTCTATACCTTCGACCCATCATCTCTGAGGCACATTGTCTGTATGTCATTTGATGATCACAGCACTAGCTAAAGGGGTGTATAAGGGTGCATCGGCTCAATAGAGCCTGCCCCCCCCCTGAGGATATAGCTTGTTGAAGTCAATCTACACCAGGCTCTCGTATTGTCTTATCCAAGATTGGAAACACCTGCAAACACTGCCAAGTGCTCTGACTTCCATACATCTCTCCTTTACCGCTTCCCCTATACAAGATGAGCAAATTCAATCAATCTGACTGTGTCAGTGTTCTCATCTCTGTACTACTGAGCGCTCTAGTGCACACTAATTCATTTAATTAAAGGAAGAGCACTTAATCTAGAAAGTTAATCTGCTGGCACTTAGTTGATGCAAGGAAGTATGAGCGTGTGGATGAGAAGCAGTAAAGGTGCAAAACAAACACGTACTACTCAAAAAATTCAGATTTGATTTTAGCCTTCCTGGATCAACATGTGGTTATCAAAGTCACCTATATCTGTCATCTCTCTTTAAATGGTGTAACTAATATGCACTGTAATCAAATAACCTTCATTATGTACTTTGACCTTCCCGTGCAATCACATTAGATATGGCGAGGCTGAAGTGTGTGATTGTTTCGTCTGTTTACGAATGTGTCTCAATTCTTTTTACTCATTGCCTCGAGCAACAAAAGTCATTTGCCGCAGCAGGTATACCTCTGCGAAGGTGTTGACAGGTAGGAGTTATGCTGGTGATTCTCTGCGCTATGGCCCGGAGTGTGTCGTTTGGTGTGTAAGCATGATATATGTGACGCTGACAGTAGACTCCTAGAATGTTTTATTTTAGTATGCAGTACTGAAGAATTTAGCAGATAAAACACTATGGAGGTTATATGTCGTAAAAAAAAAGTGAATAGATTGAAACTCACGGATACCACCAACGTACTAATGCTAATTTAATCAATTGAAAGATAATCTCTGGGGGTTCTGTGTAAGATGATGTCCAAAAATGAGTTTTGTTTGCAGAAAGTGTTGATCTGCCTGTGTATTTGTTGCTCTTTATTCATCTTGAAAGAGATGCAGCATACCAGTGTGTTGCTATAAATGTAGTCGCTTGCTTTTATACTTCCACACCAGTTCAAAGTTCAACTTGTAATGTCACGTGTAAGCTTGTGGGAGTGGATAATGGGATTTACAAGGAACTTTGATTTGTGTCTGGAAAAACAAGGTGGCGTGTGTTGTATAGAGTGCTGGTCTGTCCAATTTGGTCTGAATCTTCATAATTTGTGATATTTAACAGAGCTGTGAATGTGAGTTTGCCGCTTGTTGATATACTGCAAAATAATGACGTGATCTAAACAGTCTAATTCACAAACAAATGACTCGTATGACTTTTTAGTGAATCAAACAGATCATGGAATCAGTGTAGTCTGATTCTTAAACATCTTACTCGTCGTTGTTTCTTTTTTTTTCTATTCTAACCGACACTATCAACTTACAGTTTCTTTCTTTTTCCCTCTACAGTGTGGAAGGTGAGGCTCCAGGTGGTGAGGCGGGCCCCTCTCTAGAGAACAGTGGTGGTTACTTACGAGGGCCGGTGAGCCGCAGTGCCATCATCAGTGGCGAGCACTTCGACGGCCCACCGCTCTACGCTCACGAGGTACGGCAGCGCCCGCGGAGACCCAAACTCCAGCATTCCCAGTCGATCCTTCGCAAACAGGCAGAAGAGGAGGCCATCAAACGCTCACGATCACTATCTGAGAGCTATGAGCTCTCGACTGACCTCCAAGACAAACAGGTAGAGTTCTTCATGATCTTGAATGGGAATGCAACCAAGAAACCATAAATTCCCCACTAAGTATTTGTATTCATATTGCGATGAGCCTTTTTGGTGCGGAGGGAGTGTGATTGAGGTTCAGTGGCTTCATCTTATGCTTGATGTACTTCCCATCAAAGGACTGTGTAAATAAATCCACTTTATTGTAGTTGGGTGAACATTAATTCCTTCAGGTTGCTTGTGGTGACTGTATGTCTTTCATATGAAGTAATTTGATACAGCCAAAGGCTGATATGAGATCAATGAGAACCTTTTAGGATTTGGGAGATGAGATTCATAACTTGGTGCATGCTGAGAGAGTGATTCGTATTCAGAGCGACTGTCCAGAGGCGTGCTGCCCACCGTCTCTGTGTGAGGTCCCGCAGAGCTGAGAAATGTGATTAGTTCTGCCCATTCTTCAGGCTAAAAAGGTCTTGAGCTGGCTTTTGCATGGTAGTGGGTTACAGCCGGTTTCTTAGGTACCATGCTAAAGGCGTTCTTCAGTCTGTGATGCCTTTATAAGGGTTGAAATGGTTTTATCCATCCTACCTGGCAAAATACCCAGTCTTTAGTAGTTAGTACCATGTGTGGCTTCTATTTGTCTTTTTTATTTATGTGGCTTACCATTTTTGGCTTGAGGTTTGGTTATTGTGTCATGGGAGGGAGATCAAAATCCTTGTCAACAGTAAAATTCTGTAAGACTAAAGGCCCCTATATACTTCAGAAGTAATCAAAGAACAGAATAATGTAACGTCATTTCAAACAAAATCCGGCTAAAACAAATTTTGGTTTTGGGAGTTTGGATTGGCTTGCCAAAGCAAAAAAGTTTGTTCCAGCTACAGAACACCTTTGTGCTACCATTGGTCCATGATAATTACTTCATAGGAGGTGTGCGCTGATGCTCAGCCTTCTTTCACACAGAACTCTTCTCTGGGTTCATGTCATCTGTCGAGTTCTTGGAGGTGAGATGTCCGCAGGTAAAAACATGAACACAGTGGAGAACCGCTTTATAGTAGCAAATGAAGTTGTGCTTCTAATGAAATGAGACACTGACGATGTTTTTTTATGTTTAATACTGCTGATTGCTTTTAAAGGGGTCATCGGATGTAAAACTCACTTTTACATGTTGTTTAAACATAAATGTGTGTTGGCAATGTGTTCACAACCATCCTAAAATTATAAAAATCCACCCAGTGGTATATTTAAAATCCCTATAAATAATATCCCCTTTTTTGAATCGAGCCATTCTCAGCTGTGATGTCACACAGACCAAGGCCACTACGACGATAGTTGATTGACATGGCCATCTTACCTTAGACCCTCCCTGAATGAGCTGTGAACTGTTTGACCACCATTGTTTCTACGCTGGAGCTGAGACGTAGACAAGAATGGCTCCTAAGCAATTTAGGTGTTTTGTTGTTGGATAAATAATGATCACAGCAGTCATCATTTTCTGATGTCTGAGCCACTGAAGACACAGAGGATTAACATTACTTTATTTTTTGAAGGAAATGCGCCCTCCCATCTACCTAAATGCGTCTATATTCAGACAAATCATTCATGATCCAGCTTCTTCTACAGAAGTCAGTATATGAGTTTTTTTTAATGAATTTTTGGCAAATCGCCTTTCCTAATAATGTGCTAGTAAGCAAATTTTATGGCTAAATGTGGCTAAAGTGAACAGGACGGCTCGTCACCCCACAGAAGAGAGTAGCAGGGTGAGCATAGCTCATTAATTACTAACCCTCATGTAGTTCCAAATGCGAAATGTGTAAGTCTTTCTTTCTTATTCGGAACACAAATTAAGATATTTTTGATGAAATCCGAGAGGTCCTCAAGGGTCCTTCCTCGTTCAAGGCCCAAAAGAGTACCCAGATGATTGACAACGTAGTCCATGTGACATCCATGGCTCTTTTGTGCACAAAGAAAACAAAAATAATAACTTTATTCCACATTTTCGTCTGTACTGCGTGACTTGTGGACTGCGTCACTGACCCAGGTCAATAGATTTCAGTAGCTTCATACATTGTGCGTCTTTCTCCGCATGTAAACAAGGCATGGCGCATGTGTTCAACATCATAACGCCAGATGTGGGTCAGCACCAGCGCCGCCACACGCATCCGTCGTAGTGCTCTCATGAACGTTCATCCACAAGTGATGCAGTAGAGACGAAAATGTGGAATAAAGTTGTTATTTTAGTTTTCTTTGCACAAAAAAGTATTCTCATGATTTCGTAAAATTACAGTTGAACCACTGGTTCACTACTTTGTAAATCATATTGTTATTTTTCTGGGCCTTGAAAATGATAAAAAAAAAAAAAATCTTAAATTGTGTTTCGAAGATAAACAAAGGTCTTACAGGTTTGGAACAACATAAGGGTTAGTAATTAATGACAGAATTTTAATTTTCGGGTGAACTAACCATTTAAGAAATGAAGGGACATTTGCACATTTGGGTTTTGCAACTGTCACTAAAAGTGGTGCATAATCTTTGTGTGTTTCCACAGGTGGAGATGCTGGAGCGCAAATATGGAGGGCGTTTTATAACCCGACATGCTGCGCGAACCATCCAGACTGCCTTCCGCCAATATCAGATGAACAAGAATTTTGAGCGCCTCAGGAGTTCTATGTCGGAGAACCGCATGTCCAGACGCATAGTTTTGTCAAATATGAGAATGCAGTTTTCGTTTGAAGGACCTGAAAAAGTCCACAGTTCATATTTCGAGGGGAAGCAATTGTCTCTTACAGACGATGGTTCCAAACTAGGAGCCTTGGTGCAATCGGAGCGTGGGGAGATGGTCCCTACCAACTTGAAGTCGCCTGCGGTCCAGAGCGATTTCACAGACGCTATTACAGAGCTAGAGGACGTTTTCTCTCGACAAGTGAAGTCGTTGGCAGAGTCGATAGATGATGCTCTGAACTGTCGCAGCCTACATGGAGACGAGGGACAGCCAGAGTCAACCAGAGGTCATCCAGACTTGGAGCAAGAGGTTACCTACCAGGTCAAGCCTTCCCACAGTAGTGACCACCGTAAGCGTGATGAAATGACAGCCTCCTACAGCGATGTGACACTTTATATAGATGAGGAAGAGCTTTCCCCTCCTCTTCCTTTATCACAATCAGTCGACAGACCCTCTAGCACAGAGTCGGACCTCCGTCTACGTTCCTTGAACTCCTCACAGGACTATTGGTCTCTAGCTCATAAGGACGAAAAGGGCGACACGGACACAAGCTGCCGAAGCACCCCGTCTCTAGAATGTCAAGAGCAGAGATTAAGGATAGACCACCTTCCTTTGCTCACCATCGAACCCCCTAGTGATAGCTCGGTTGAGCTAAGCGACCGTTCTGACCGAAGCTCACTCAAGAGGCAGAATGCTTACGATCGAGGTATAGCCAGCACACAGGGCAGCCCGAAACACATCCCCTCTCATGCGCTGCCTCCACGGGGGCCGGCAAGAGATGACGATGCTCCTCGACATCGGCCGCGGCAGCTGGAGAGCCACCTGGCAATCAATGGTACCGCCAACCGGCAAAGTAAATCTGAGTCGGACTTCTCCGACGGCGATAACGACAGCATCAACAGCACTTCCAATTCCAATGATACCATCAACTGCAGTTCAGAATCCTCATCTAGGGATAGTCTTCGAGAGCAGACTCTCAGCAAGCAGACGTATCATAAAGAGACACGCAACAGTTGGGACTCGCCCGCGTTTAGCAACGATATCATCCGCAAGAGGCACTATCGTATCGGCCTGAACCTTTTTAACAAGTAGGTGAAGTGCGAATGCATGCTTTTGGTTGTAGAAATCTAGTTGGGAAAAGAGTATGTGAGTGGAGCGGAGTGTCTGTTTATATGGCCATTTCTTTAAAGGGATGGTTTACCCAAAAATTTAATTTCTGTCATTAATTACTCACCCTCACTTCATTCCAAACCTGTAAGACCTTTGTTCATTTTCAAAACACAAATTAGGGTGTTTTTGATAAAAATCCAAGAGCTCTCTGACCCTGCAATGTTCAAGGTCCAGAAAGGTAGTAAGGACATTGTTTAAATAGTCCAACCGTAATTTTATGAAGCTACAAGAATATTTTTTGTGTGAAAAGAAATCAAAAATAACTGTTTTATCGATGTCCTTACTGCCTTTCTGGGTCTTGAACTTGGTTGTTCCATTGCTGTCTATGCAGGGCCAGAAAAAATATCTTAATTTGTATTCTGCAGATGAACGAAGGTTTTACGGGTTTGGAACAACATGAGGGTGAGTAATTAATTGCTGAATTTTTATTTTTGCATAAGCTATCACTATAAGAGTCTGTTGGCATGATTTTGCTGTGAATTGTTGCCAATATGCAATTTCATTATGCCTTATATATTTTGTAAACTTTAAACACTACAATAATGCAACTGGCAGATGTTTTTCTCAAAAGTGACTTCCACTCAAGCGATCAAACTTTTGAGCTACAGGAACGGACCTCACTCCAGGCAAAAAAGATGCTACTTTGCTCCTCATTCCCACGCGGCTTACATACTCTGTTTTGGAGTGTCATGTTTTCAGTTGCATTGAGTAATGATTTTCATTAGCGCCAATCGGAGCTGTGTTAATAGCTGTGAAAGATCTTAGTGCGCGAACAATGCCGGGAGCTAATGTTTTTTCAATTATCATCTAAACCGAGCACACAAAGCACAACAGACGTGTGTTTTCCTTTTCCAGGCGTTCATTATCATTTTGGCTCATTTACTTATTCAGTACGTGTCTGTGCGCATGCATGTGGTGCTGTTTGATTGCCACTCAGCGCTCTAAATTTGATTAGCGATCAAGCAATTAGAACCATGATGAGAACACTATTAGTTTAGTTGGGCTGAGTGTGGGAAAGCACACTGCCCTCATAACCAGAGTTTACCATCTAACTCTGTGTACTTTAGGTAAACAAGGTTAATTCTTCTTCTTTTTTTTAAGCATAGGGATTATCTTTGATCATTTGTTTTGCAATCATGAGGTATTTCAAATCAGATTTTCATCCTTATTGAGTGGATTAAGGTGCTTGCTTACTGATGTTGCTGTGCGTGTTTATATGCCAGTATGTGTGTTTTAGAATGTTTAAAGCCTTGTTTAAAATGGGAACCTCTAATCTTGGATGATTGTGGATTTGCCTGTTTTTGCACTAGGCCATTAAGTTCCTTTTAATCTTGAATGGTGACGGTCCAGACACAAGAACATACTTGATCTGAGAGATGCTTAGTCACACTTTGGGACCAGTGCAGGCACTGTTCAGACTCTTGATCTTCTTTTATTGTCTCTAGGAAACCTGAAAAAGGCATCCAATACCTGATTGAGCGAGGATTTGTTCCAGACACACCTGTGGGAGTTGCCCATTTCTTGTTGCAGAGAAAAGGGCTTAGTCGACAGATGATTGGAGAGTTCCTGGGAAACAGGCAGAAACAGTTCAACAGAGATGTTCTTGAGTAAGTTCGACAAATTTAACTGGGTTTGTTGGGTGTGTTGTATATACATTTCAAGTCAAAAATTTACATAGACCTTGCAGAATCTGCAAAATGGTAATTATATTACCAAAATAAGAGGGATCATACAAAATGCATTTCATTTTTTATTTTGTACTGACCTGAATAAGAGATTTCACGTAAAAGACGTTTACATATAGTCTACAAGAGAAAATAATAGTTGAATTTATAAAATGACCCAGTTCTTCTTAATTCTTAATACTGTGTTGTTACCTGAATGATCCACGGCTGTTTTTTTGTAATAGTTCATGAGTCCCTTATTTGTCCTGAATGGTTAAACTGCCCACTGTATGATTTTAAGGGCCATCTTTTCACACTGAGGACAACTGAGGGATTCATATGCAATTATGAATCTTTTTTATTTCTCTTCTGGGGAACATGTAAGTATCTTCTGTAGCTTCTGAAAGGCAGTACTAAATGAATAAAAAATGATATTTAGGCAAAATAAGAAAAATATACACATCTTCATTCTGTTCAAAAGTTTTCACCCCGGGTCTTAATGCATCGTGTTTCCTTCTAAAGCATCAGTAAACATTTGAACCTTCTGTAATAGTTGCATATGAGTCCCTCAGTTGTCCTCAGTCTGAAAAGATGGATCTCAAAATCATACAGTCATTGTTGTTATATTGTTATATTCAGTCAATCCACACTCAAAGTAAACCATATTTGACCTACATTCACAAATAATAAAGAAAACACAAATTCTCCAAAGAAAGAAAACCAAAGGAAAAAAGAATCCGCTCCATCATGATAAGCTTTAATTTTAGGATGATCCTCTGTAATTTTGTTTTTCGCTATCCTTCACTGTCTTCGCCACAGCAGAATTAACTTGGTAAATTGCATTAAGCCAGTATCACTGGAGCCTTTATAAATTTATGTGTTCCCTCCTGAGACAAACTGACCGCCATGTCTAAGCCTTTCAAGCTCATGCGGCTTTGAGTGCATGTAGGATCAAGAATCATAGTCCATTGTTTCTGAAACTGGTTCTTTACAATTGTGCCCACATCCATTCAGCATCCTCTTTTTAAATTGAGTGCATTTAGGATCAAAGATGGAAAATATAAATTCTATTACAGAACGTTCTGTTGTTGCTGAAACTGGTTTGTTTTTGTTGTAACCACAAGAATTTGCTGTAATTGTTAGTGATCGCTTGAAATTAGTCTGCATATGACAAATGATTATTCCAGTCAGTCCTCTGTTGGAATCAAAGTGTGAGAAAGGGATTATGCTTTGTACATATTGACTAAGGTGTCTGGGTTCATGCAGTGCTTTTCCAAAGTGAGTGAATCAACTCATTCTCACTCTTAAGTTAACTCATCCTCCCTTTTGAGTCTGACAGTAACAGTCAAGATAATAGGGGCAGATAAGGCCATGCAGTCCGTGTTCAGCTCAGTCTGACAGCACTTTTTTTTTTTAAAGGCACTTCCTTGAAATCAGTAAATCTTGACATGTGAGATCAAATGCACTCTGAGTATCCCTGGAGCAAAATGTCCCTCAGATTGCTTTGTAAACCCTATGATTGTGATTTAGAGACTGATAGAACTTGCTTTTATCGGAAAGACTAAATTTGTCTACTTTTTTCCTTTGTCTAAAAGCAGTGACCACACTCAGTTTGAAATATATTCATGTGTGCTATGGAAATGAATCAAATTCATGGAACCAAATGCAATTTTTTCCCCAGACAATTTCCAAGCTAATATAAAAGTGCACCATCCTGGATATACAACAGTGCAGGAAAGAATGTAGCGGTCCTTTGACTTTGTTCATTATCTTTTTCCAGCTGTGTGGTAGATGAGATGGATTTCTCTGGAATGGAGCTGGATGAAGCCTTGAGAAAATTCCAGGCACATATCCGGGTGCAGGGAGAGGCACAGAAAGTGGAGCGACTCATCGAAGCCTTCAGGTGAAGAACATTTCAACTGATTCTTTAAAAAAGAAGCACGGTTAAAGTGATAGTTCACCCAAAAATGACAATTCTGTCATTAATTACTCACCCTCATGTCGTTCCAAACCAAGACCTTCGTTCATCTTCTGAACACAAAATAAGATATTTTTGATAAAATCTGAGAGCTTTCTGACCCTGCATATACACCAACACAACCAACACGTTAAAGGCCCAAAAAGGTAGTAAGGACATTGTTAAAATAGTTCATGTGTCATGTGTGGTACTCTAGTGAACGCATGTTGAAGAAATTGTTGAATAAAGTTGTTTTCTTTGCACACTATGTATTCTCATAGCTTCATAACATTATGGTTCAACCACTAATGTCACATGGACTATTTTATCAATGTCCTTACTACCTTTCTAGGCCTTAAACATAGTAGTTGGGTTGCTGTCTATTCAGGGTCAAAAGGCTCTCGGGTTTCATCAAAGATATCTTAATTTGTTTTTTCCCGAAGATGAACGAAGGTCTTACAGGTTTGGAATGACATGAGGGTGAGTTATAAAACACTCCCTTAGCCTACAGACAACATTGTTCGATCGGCTCTCAAGGACCGTCTGTCATTTGAGCGATCACACCAGCTTACAACATGTGCGAAGATAATTCCAACGAGCCTGCTCACCACCCTTAGACCTTCAAAAAATATTGTTATAGCGAAACCCTTTGAGGCACACATCTTTCCATATGAACTGTGTAAAATCCATTCAAGTGTTATCTGAAAGAACATAGCTCTTTAACAGGGTGGCAGCTTTACCGTTCTCTGTCATGCTGATGCATCTAGAACCAATTACTCACCAGAGCAGCTATTGATTTTGTGGAAGTGCAGTCTCATATTAATTTGTTTTGCTTTGTTCATTTGTTGTTGTGGTGTTTTTTATTTTTCTATGCAGTCAGCGCTACTGCATCTGCAATCCAGGGGTGGTGCGTCAGTTTAGGAACCCAGATACCATCTTCATCCTGGCCTTTGCCATTATACTCCTCAACACGGACATGTACAGCCCAAACGTGAAGCCAGAGAGGAAGATGAAGCTGGAGGACTTTGTAAAGAACCTTCGCGGTGAGATTCACATTGCAACTGAATCTGTTCCATTCATAATTTTTCCCTACAATTTGCTCTCATTAAACTTACTGCATGTGCTTCAGACTGATTAATGGTCTCTTTGGGATAGCAATGACATCTTTCTGGTCACAGCCTTGCATGATAATTGAAGCAAAACAAGCAGAGATTAGCCTTTAAAGTGGTAGTTCATGCAAAAATGAAAATTCTGTCACTAATTACTCACCCTCATGTCGTTCCAAACCTGTAAAAACACAAATTAAGATATTTTTTAAGAAATCCAAGAGCTTTTTGACTCATAGACAGCAATGCAACTGAAATGTTCCCAGACCCAGAAACGTAGTAAGGACATTGGTAAAACAGTCCATGTGACATCTGTTTAAACCACAATTTTATGAAGCTACAAAAGATGATTTAGAGGTGAAGAATTGTTGAATAAAGTCATTATTTTTTATTTCTTTGCCAACAAACAGTATTTTCGTTTCTTCATAAAATTACTGTTGAAACACTGATGTCACATATGTTTTACTGATGCCCTTACTACGTTTTTAACTCTGGGAACATTTCAGTTGCATTGCTGTCTATGCAGAGTCAGAAAGCTTTTGGATTTCATCAAAAATATCTTAATTTGTGTTCTGAAGATGAACAAAGGTCTTACTGGTTTGAAAGACATGAAGGTGAGTAATTAATAACAGAATTTTCATTTTTGGGTGAACTATCCTGTTAACCTATATTTTGAATTTCCCTAAATTTCATGCCCTAATTATCCATGTGCTTTCTCTTTTGTTTTTCGCTTCCTGTGCACAGGGGTGGACGATGGAGAGGACATCCCAAGAGAAATGTTGGTGGGCATCTATGAGCGAATCCGGAAACGAGAGCTTAAAACGAACGAAGACCATGTGTCCCAGGTGCAGAAGGTGGAGAAACTCATCGTTGGGAAGAAGCCGGTGAGTGTCATTGTCGCTTTGGTCTTCCACACTTCCATCTAAAGCAACTTGCAGAGGCTTTGTTGCAGGAACAGTCCATCTCTATCCATCATGTTGTGAACTTACATTGACCCCGGTTCTAGAAATGACATTTCATCGATTTCAGTCATGGTCCAGTGGCGTGAAATGATCCAAGGACGCTGGTTAAACATGTTCCTTTTTTCGCCTATTGTGTTTGTATGCTTTCGCCCCCTCTATGCAGTGTAGATCTATAGGTTTTATTGTTCTGTCAGTAAGCATTTACAAACACTTTTTTATCCTCATGAGGCACATGACATTGAGAGTCTTAAAAGATTCTTTATCTGCAAAATGTTCTTCTTCATGACAGATCTAATACCTATCTTGAGACCTTCACGGTGTCTGACTGTGGTGTCTCTGTGTGAATGTAAGTCATGTGGTGAGGGCTGTGTGATGCTCCCCAATGATAAATGGGATTTGCCTCTCCACAGAGGCCTTCAGAGTTTCCTAAAGATTAAATCTACAGACACTTCACCTGATCTGAACTCAACCACCTTGTCATGCAGTACAGCAAGTGACAACCATAGAAGTTACTCAGTGGAGGAGGCATATATATTATATATTTAATGTTTTAAATAAAATATTTTATTTGATGATTCAAAAGATTCAAAATAACAACACTTCTAGTCAAAATATCAAAAAATTCTTAAATTAGGATGCATTTACTAGATAAGCAAAATAATATTTTTTCTTGTTTCCAGGGGAAGAAAAGAAAATTAAGTGCATTTTCCTTAAATTAAATATATTATGTCCTTCTGCTTATATAGTAAATGCATCATAATTTAAAAAAAGAGGTAGATTAGTAGACCATTAGTTTATTATCTTGACTGGTGTACAGTTGAAGTCAAAAGTTTACATACGCCTTGCAGGATTAACAAAATGCATGTTATTTTTTATTTAGTACTGACCTAAATAAGATATTTTACATAAAAGATGTTTTCATATAGTCCACAAGAGAAAATAATAGTTGAATTCATCAGGGTAAATTTAACTTACTTTGTCTTCTGGGAAATATGTTTGTATCTTCTGTAGCTTCTGAAGGGCAGTACTAAATTAAAAAAAAAATGATATTTATGCAAAATAAGAAAAATGTGCACATCATTCTGTTCAAAAGTTTTCATCCCTGGCTCTTAAAGGTCCCATATCGTCAAAATCAAAATTTCCTGGCTTTTTTCATGATAACTAAGGTCTAGGGGCTATCTAACTACCATATGAGTTTCAAAACAGTCAATCCACAGTAAACTGCACACAGCCTGCTTAAAGTAGCTGTTCATTTTCACGAGCAGCTGTGACTTCCGTAACGATGTGACGTCCGATCGACTCAAGTCACCGCCTTCAGTCACAAACCAACGTCCCACCCTCCTTTTGTCAAACCCCCAGACAACAACGCATCCATTCCATTGAGCAACAACAACAGGAAAACAAGTGGAGAAAACCCTGTTCAGTCGATAGATGTCAAGCTACGATCATTACACAGGCTTCAGAACAACGTTAATATAAGAGACCAGCGGCACGTCAACTTCAGCCTCTTTCACACAGCGATTCCGGTAAATACACGGATAATGTGTCCCACGATTTGTTCCGGAATTGTTTAATTTGGTTCATTCACAGTTGTTTTCCGGGATCTGTGCGTGCTTTACACACAAACCATAAAGACATGTGACGTTTGGATGTGAGATGTAATGCGACGCGTACGTTTCACTAAACTGAAACTAACCTGAACAAACTGTGCTTCAGCGCTGATAGTGAGGAGCTGGCTCTGCCTGATGATCGCTGCTTCATTCCACTTTGCACGTAACGTTATTTTTCGTTGTGAAGAGTCGCTTGATAACATGCATCATTACTACAACACTGCCTTTAGGTTCTGGCTTTGGTTCACACAGTTCCCGTAATTTTCCAGAATCAGCGCGCATTGTGAAAGGGGCTTTACTAAAGCAACAGTTATGTAGCCTACTGCATTCGGTGTTTGTAAAAGAAAAAACATTAATGATCATTCTAAAATATCCTGTTGAGTATCAGCTCTCTCTATTGCTCTGAGCTCGCTTACGCTTACAGCATACATGACCGTAGTTACCTGTGATTGGCCTGGTTGTGCGTCACTCAGAAAATAACAGGCCAATCAGAAGAGAGGCTCATGAATATTAATTAGATGGGCCAAAATCGACCTGTTTTTGACAGAGCTCCTAAAAAAGGAGCTGTAAAAATATATTGAGATGGATTTTGGCACTTATACCGCAAATATATATTCTTAAGGACATCAACAAATAAAATAAACCTCCAGAAATGTGTACGATATGGGACCTTTAATACATTGTGTTTCCTAATGTGAAAGTTGCATATGAGTCCCTCAGTTGTCCTCAGTGTGAAAAGATGGATCTCAAAATCATACAGTCATTGTTGGAATGGGTTCAAATGCACAAAAATGCTGAAAACCCAAAGAATTTGTGGGATCTGAAGGATTTTTCTGAAGGACAGCAGGCAGTTTAACTTTTCAGGACAAACAAGGGACTCATGAACAACTATCACTAAACAAAAAAACAGCTTTGGATCATTCAGGTAATAACACAGTATTAAGAATCAGGTGTATGTAAACGTTTGAACGTGGTCATTTTTAGAATTTCAGCTTTTATTTTCTCTTGTGGACTATATGTAAATGTCTTCTATTTGAGGTGTCTTATTCAGGTCAGTACTAAATAAAAAATAAGATGCATTTTGTACAATCCCTCTTATTTTGGTAAAATAATTAACATTTTGCGCATTCTGCAAGGTGTGTGTAAATTTTGACTTCAACTGAAATCTGGAGAGAGAGGTGTATAATCCACATAAGATCAGTACAACATATATCAACCCCTTCAGCAGAGTTGTTGGTCTCTCCCAAGGCTAAACTAACTGAAGCTGTTTCCGTAATGAACTTGTATCTTCATTACCACATCGAGTGCCTGTCACACAGTTGAATTTGGAGCGCTGTGGGTTTTCCGAGCTGAAATAATTAACATTTAAGCTTTAATGGAAATGGTACACATGGCTTGGTTGCCAGGAAAACCTTCTCCCTGGTGTATCTTCCATGCATCTTAGCAGAGGACATTATGGAGATCTCCTGTGGAGCTCAGATAGAAGGCTGCTGTGCCAGAGACCACTGCCTGCAGACGCTGCATCATGGGTGCTGTAATTAGGTTTCTGAAAATGGGCCGAGACTTCCTGTCACAGTTTCAAGCAGCAGCAGTTTGGTTCCTCATTAACCTCCCTTCTCACCCTATTCATACAGTACTGCTCACATCTGACAGGTAGATGGAGGGGGGTCTTGATAACGAGAGAGAGACCACTCTTTGACCTTCAAGCCTGTCTTCAGTCTTCTAGCTATGATCCTTATTCATCAGTCTCATTTTTTCACTTTTCAGATCGGGTCTTTGCACCATGGCCTTGGATGTGTGAGTATAATGTTTACTGTTTTTATTCATCTTACTGTCTTTAAATAGTTTAATCAGATTACCATGGGTATAAAAAATAATTTAAATAAAATACATTATTTAGTTTAAATCTTGCTTCATTCTTTATAATCAGTTTTTACAAGTATAATGTAGTAGGTTATATGTTAGGTATAATGTTTCCGCCACTGAGGAAAAAAAAAAGGTAATTGCGATTTTTTTTTTTTTTTTTTTTTTTTTTCAATTTCAAGTTTACATCTCACAATTCTGACTTTTTTCCTCAGAATTGTGTGATACAAACATACAATTCTGACTTTTTTCTCAAGATTGTGTGATATAAATGTGCAATTTTGAGAAGGTCACAATTCTGAGATATAAAGTCATAATTGTGAGATATAAACTTACAATTGTGACTTTATTGCTCAGAATTTATATTCTTGGAGTTGTGACTTTTATTCTCAGATTTGCATTTATATCTCACAATTCTGACTTTATAACTCACAATTCTGAGGAAAAAAGTCAAAATTGCAGGATGTAAAAAATGTCAGAATGGTGAGATACAAACAATAATTTCACAATTCTGACTTTATAACTTACAATTGCGAGTATATATCATGCAATTAAAAATAATCTGAATTGTGAGTTTATATCTCGTAATTTTAACTTGGAATTGCGAGATATAAACTTTAAATTATAAGAAAAATGTCAGAATTGCGAGATACAAACTTAGACTAGTGAGAAAAATGTAAGAATTGCAAGATAAACTCGGATTTCTGAGGAAAAAAGCAGAATTGCGAGATGTAAAATCAGAATTGTGAGAAAAATGTCATAATTGTAAGATGTAAACTCAGAATTGTGAGGAAAAAATGTCAGAATTGTGAGATAAACTCGGAATCATGAGAAAAAATTTACGAATTGCAAGATAAACTAGGAATTGTAAGGAAAAAATGTCAGAATTGCTAGATGTAAACTCAGAAGTGTGAAACAAAATGTCAGAATTGTGAGATATAAATTTGGAATTATGAGAAAAAAATGTCAGAATTGCAAGATACAAAGTCAGACTTATGAGAAAAATGTAAAAATTGCAAGATAAACTCGGAATTGTGAGAAAAAATGTCAGAATTGCGAGATACAAACTCGGAATTGTGAGAAAAAATGTCAGAATTGCGAGATATAAATTTGGAATTATGAGAAAAAATGTCAGAATTGTGAAATACAAACTCAGAATTATGAGAAAAGAAAATCTGAATTGCAAGATATAAACTCGGAATTGTAAGAAAAAAGGCAAAATTGCGGGAGACAAACTCGGAATTGTGAGAAAAATTTTTAGAATTGCGAGACATAAACTCCGTAGTATACTATCTACTAGTTTTTTACAAAATAATAACTAAAACAATAAGCATTATTCCACATTTCAAGCTACTAAGCTATATTGCTTTTAAATAGTCACAATTGGACCAAATTGACATTTTATTAAATTGGTTATTTTAAAAATACATAGTACTACATACAGCAGCAATAATCAATTAATATTTGTGTCCCACACACAGGTGCTGTCTCTACCACATCGCAGGCTGGTATGTTACTGCAGGCTGTTCGAAGTGCCAGACCCTAACAAACCTCAGAAGCTGGGTCTCCACCAGAGAGAAATCTTCCTGTTCAATGACCTTTTAGTGGTAAGACAGCACACACATCACAGCCCATGACTTTTAAAAAACGAGTAAAAACTGGAAAAATTTAGACTGAACATTCTTACATCATAGTATCTTGTGTTATGTTGTTGTCATGATTGTGTAAAGCTCAGCAAGACGTATTAAGTTTAACTCTAGGTCAGCAACTGTGTTAATCATGTATCAGAAAGTATGAGAAAGTTTTGCTCAGCTTTTCCAAAGGCTCAAAGAAAAGAGGCAAGGATAATTAGGAACAGATGGGGTCCTAATGTGACATGCTTTTGATTCAGGTCACTAAGATTTTCCAGAAGAAGAAGAATTCGGTGACGTACAGCTTCAGGCAGTCCTTTTCTCTATACGGGATGCAGGTGCTTCTGTTTGAAAACCAGTGTAAGTACCCTCAGCGACCCTTCTGACCCCATACTGCCCTATGTTTTACCGTGTTTGTACAGTTTAGTAGCACTCTCTCACTTTGGTGCTGGCGTGTCAAGCAAAAGCCAGGCTTTTCACTGCACAGCAAAACACGAAACAGGTGTTAAAGGTCGTAAAATACTTTCGCAGTTGATTGAAAACAAATTAATTCTCAAAGTGTTGTGTATTGCGATGTATTTCCTCACAAAAAGATTAAAATATCTGTCATATGCAATTGCGAAATGTGAGAATATCGATCAACGCGTCCCTCTGAAAAGGGCACGTCTGAGTGCTGTCGTGATGCGCCGGTCTGTAAATATTTCTCTCCCGCTGCTGCTTTTCAGATTACCCCAATGGAGTGCGTCTCACTTCAGCTCTTCCAGGTGCAGACATCAAGATTCTCATTAACTTCAACGCCCCCAACCCGCAAGACCGCAAGAAGTTCACAGATGACCTGCGGGAGTCCATCGCTGAGGTGCAGGAGATGGAGAAGTACAGAATAGAGTGTAAGCAGCTCTTATTCATTATGTTAAGAAAACTGTCCACAGAAGAAAGCAAGTCATAATGATGTGAAATGACATGATCATTGACGTTGACGTCGTTTTATGCAGCTGAATTGGAGAAGCAGAAAGGTGTGGTTCGACCTAGCATTTCCCAGAGCTCAGGGCTGAAGAAAGAGACAGGAAATGGCAATCTGAGTCGTACCAGTTTGGATGACAGCTACGCCATGGGTGAAGGCCTTAAAAGAAGTGCTCTCAGCAGCTCCTTGCGTGACCTTTCAGATGCAGGTGAGTGTGCAGACACACGTAAGACATGTCATGTGTTTCTGGCCTTGTCTGTTACAAACAGATTATTTTGTGCAGTCTTGTCCAAACAATACTTCGCCTCTTGCCAAAGTAGAGCGCTGAATGCTTGCTTCTAAATTGGTGTTTATCCACAACTATTAGTGTAGCCTCAATTATTTACCAATTAGAGCTGGGTGATAACATTCAGGGATTTTATTGGCAATTTGACTACTATGAGTAGTTTTGAGGTCCTTATCTATTGAAAATTAGTATGCAAATTTGATTATTTGCTTTGATTATTCGAACCAGATTTTTGCCAGTGTTGTTATTGTTAACTACATCTAAAACCAGAACTATTAAAAACTGTTTTCGGTAATAAAATGACATAAAGCTGACATAAAATGTAAATATTTAATGAAGAAAAAAAAGCCAAAATTGTGGGATATAAATTTAGAATTGTGAGGGGGAAAAAATGTCAGAACTGTAAGATACAAACTTACATTTGTGAGCAAATTTCTCACTATTTCGAGTTAATATTCTGCTATTCTGACTTTGAGTTCATGTCATGCAATTTTGAGAAACAAATTTAATTGCATTTGCGAATTATAAAGTCAGTATTGCATGATATGAACTCACAATTCTGACTTTTCTTTCTCATAATTGTAAGTTATTAAAAATTTTGAGATATTAACTTTTTCTCCCTCAAAATTGCGAGTTTATATCTCACAATTCTGACTTTATAACTCGCATTTGCAATTTTGAGAAAAAAAATCTAAATTGCGAGTTTAAATCTTGCAATTCTGACAAAAAAAAGTCAGAATTGTGAGATAACAAGCAATTACCTTTTTTATGAGAAAATTGCTCAAAATTGCTAATGAGAGTTATAAAGTCAGAATTGTGAGATATAAACTCGCAATTATGAAGAACGTAAGTGTTTTTCTCCCTCAAAAAGACAGAATTGCTAGGTTTTATCTCACAATTCTGACTCTATAACTTGCATTTGCAATTTTTAAAGAAAAAAAACAGAAATTGCAAGTTTATATCTTTTAATTCTGATTTTTAAAAAAAGTCAAAATTGCGAGATGGAAACTTTAATTTGCAAGAAAAAAGCCAGAATTGTGAGGTAGATAACACACAATTACCTTTTCTTTTATTCAATGGCGGAAATATTATAATACAATTATCATATTTAATACATAAAAATGCTGACAAATATCCAAATAATAGTAACCTGTCACCCAGCCCTATTATGAATGTCTTTTGCCATGGCTAATAAGACTAGATGCACCCTTACAAATATTATCTTCCACATTAGTTGTTTTCCCCCACTCTATAATTGAACTTCACACAATTCACAAGCTGTGAAATCTTCTCACCCTATCTAGCAGAACATTTTGAGCCCTAAACATGGCAGTCACTACACAGAAAAAAATGGATAGTGTGAAGTGTGACCTCACATACTTTCACTGTTAGAACAATCATTTAACAGCGTAGTCACGCTCCATACGTGCAAATTGAACTCAACCCAGCTAGCCTCTGAGCTTGACAGCAGGAGACACGACACATGTGAACTTGAGACATGTCTGGCAAAGCTATGAATATCCAACTCCAGCAATCCTCTACAGGACTAAAAATGTGTGCAGTCTCTTTTAAATAATGCATTAAAGAAATAGTTCACCCAAAAATAAAATTGCCCTCAGGCAATGCAAGATGTACAGTAGACGAGTTTGTTTCTTCATCAGAACAGATTTGGAGAAAGTTGCATTACATCACTTGCTCACTGATGGATCCTCTGCAGTGAATAGGTGCTGTCAGAACCGCAGCTGATAACAACATCACAATAATTCACAAATAATTCATGTGTTTGTAAAAAAACAAGTACTCATAATACTGCTTTCTTGTCTGAATCAGAAAAGAAATATGGACAGATCAAGAACCATTAAAGGAGCAGTTCACTTTCAAAGCTAAAATTTACAGATAATTTACTCACCCCCTTGTCATCCAAGATGTTCAAGTCTTTCTTTCAACAGTCGTAAGGAAATTGTTTTTCGAGGAAAACATTTCAGGATTTCTCTCCATATAGTGGACTTCAGTGGTGCCCCCGAGTTCGAACTTCCAAAATGCAGTTGAAATGCAGCTTCAAAGGGCTCTAAACGATCCCAGCTGAGGAAGAAGGGTCTTATCTAGTGAAACGATGCTTGTCTTGTCTAGCTGCATTTAAACTGCATTTTGGAAGTTCAAACTCGGGGGCACCATAGAAGTCCACTAGATGGAGTGAAATCCTGAAATGTTTCCCTCAAAAAACATAATTTCTTTACGACTGAAGAAAGGAATACATGAACATCTTGGATGACAAGGGGCTAAGTAAATTATCTGTAAATTTTTGTTCTGAAAGTGAACTTCTTCAATAGGTGAAAACACTCATAAACAAATATGTTGGTGGATTTTGATGTGAACAGACAACAGGGGATGGACTTTTTCACTTATTATTTTGCCCAAAAGAAACAGTTTGAAGTTAAAACGTCTTAATGATGGTTTTGTTTCTTACAAAAACACAGCTTTTCACTTCACAAGACAATAATTGATGGACTTGTGAATTATTGTGATGTTTTTATCAGCTGTTTGGACTCTCGTTGTCATTGGTGAGCAAGTGATGTAATGCTACATTTCTCCAAATCTGATAACAAACTCATCTAAATCTTGGATAGCCTGAGGGTGAGTACATTTCCAGCAACTTTTTTTTAAAGACAAACCTACATGTCTAGCAGTAGATAGCTCTCTAACATTGTCATTCAATCATTCAATACTTATTAAAGCTTGACAGTGGTTTCATACTGCCAATCTAGGCTGCCACATTTGTATTTGTCCATATATCAGAAATTTTAAAGATTTATTTCACTGTTTTTGCTTGCTTTTGTTCAGCTGCTGCTGCGATCTAGTCTAGGGATCTTCAGTTTGTTTGTAGTCATCAAAACTCAGTTTGCTAGGGATGTAGCTCAATGCTCACTGATGTTAGGCCCAGTATACCCTCATCCTTTGGCCCTTCGAAAGCTCCCGACCCACCTGGCTCTACCCTCCCTCCCTTTTCAGACAACGGCTGCTTGCTTGGTGTCTCAATAGCGCCCCTGTAGGCAGGCAGGATATATATGCCTCTACACACGCCTCTATATATCTGACTGTTCGAGCGTGCTCTAATCTATCATATTGCATGTCTCGCTCAGGCAAGCGGGGGCGCCGCAGCAGTGCAGGATCTCTAGACAGCAATATGGAAGTAAGTACCGTGATATAGGACGCAAGAACCTCCAACAGGCCGCTATTCTGTGTGACAACGTTGCGTTTTGAAACTGCAACTTTGCTTTATTTATTTCTTTGGTCTGTCTGCCATCTTTTCTTTTCGGTTGCTTCTTTGCTCAGTAGTTTCCGCTGTCTGTATGTGTGTGGTGTTGATTCTGGACTAAGTAGGCCACCCTGCATGCATGGGCTGCCTGTTCCTGTGGAGCTTATGTGGAATGACGGGGAATTCTGTCCCTGTGGCTCACATCACATATCATAACATCTCCACGGTCCAACTTAGTCAGCATGACTCAACTAATGCAAACATCCCATGTCACGTACCGTGGGCTCTGTGTGTCTTTTTATTTTCTTAAATTGTTTCGATTTGATTCCTGGTGGTATGTTTCACCTGGCCGCTGCGAGTGAACAATTGTGTTCGAGCACTTCAAAAAGTGCAAGTCTTCATTTCCTCACTTTCAACCACTTGACCTCTTCCTCTCCAGTCCTAAGCTCCTTTTACCTTTCGGAATGCTTTGAAATTGTTTCCTATCTGTGTGCAGATAAGCATAATAAACATGAGGGAGTTTAGCAAAGGTGATGCTTTTTAATAGACTGGATTTGGATTGTCACCCATTTAGTTCGTATAGGTTATCGTATGTGTCAGTTTGATTGGCAGCACCTCCTGGAATGCAGGATAAGCCCATATGCTCGCTTTAACATTACTAAACGCTGACTAACTCAATCTTGCCTGTTTCAGCTTTTGCATGTAATGCATGGCTTTCAGGGATCTGCTTCACTCTTTTATAAATGCATTAACTGCTGATGGATGGTCATGATGCATTGCTTGAGTGCTGTGTCCTTGTTTTATAATACTGACATTAATGCAATCATTTTGAGACTACTTTTTATGTGATACTATTTTGGGTATTAAATTCGCATTGGCTTTTGGGTGATATTACACTACTGTTTAAAAGTTTGGGGTCAGTTTGATTTATTGTCAAAGAATATGAATATGTATTCAGCAAGGATTCATTTATAATGTTACAACAGATTTATATTTAAAACAAATGCTTTTTTCCATCAAAGAGTCCTAAAAAATCTATCATGTATTATAATAAATCATCATGCGTGACGGTAAAGACTGGAGTAATGCTGAAAATTCAGCTTTGCCATCACAGGAAGAAATTACATTTTAAAATATATTAAAATACAAAGAAAATGTTTTAAATTGTAATTATGATCAAATAAATGTAGCCTTGGTGAGCAAAAGAGACTTTCAAAAACCTAAACTTACCAACCCCAAACTTTTGAACGGTAATGTATGCCTGTGAAATAGATAATTATTAGGGATGGGAATCAAGCACTTTTTATTTTTAATTAAAATGCCATTTATTACGACAAAGCTCTGTTCTGAAAGTTATTAATTGCACAATGCTTTATGAACAGCTAGTCACTGATTTAAAGGATTAGTTCACGTCCGCAGTAAAAATTTCCTGATGATTACTCACCCCCATGTCATCCAACATGTTCATGTCTTTCTTTCTCCAGTCGCAAAGAAAGTAAGTTTTTTGAGGAAAACATTCCAGGATTTTTCTCCATATAGTGGACTTCAGTGGGAACCACAGGTCGAAATTACAGTTTCAATGCAGCTTCAAAGGGCTCTACACAATCCTTGCTGAGGAATAAGGAAATTACCTAGGGAAACAATAGGTAATTTTTAAGAAAAATACAAATTTATATACATAATTTTGACTTATATATATAATTTTAACCACAGGCAGAAATACCAACCTAGTGTTTACAAAGCGAGCATGCAAAGAAAGTCAAACGCCCTTTACAAAACGACAAGTTTTTTGCCTTACCCTACCTTTTTGAACCAAAGAACTAACTGTGCGTGGTTTTCCACCAGGTTTACTTAATGTATTAAGACACACATCACAGAGCTAGTGCAAGATGAGCCTTTGTGATTAAAAAGTATATACATTTTTATTTTTTAGGAAAAAAAAAAAAATTAGGAAAAATTTACCAATCGTTTCATTAGATAACACATTTATTCCTCGGCTGATATCGTGTAGAGCCCTTTGAAGCTGCATCGAAGTTGGACGTTCAAACCATTGGGAAACATAGAAGTCCACTATAAGGAAATAAATACTGGAATGTTTTCTTCGAAAAACGTAATTTCTTTGCGACTTAAGAAAGAAAGACATGAACATCTTGGATGACAGGAGGGTGAGTAAATTATCAAGAATGTCTCTTGAAACAGTTAGTGGTTTTTCTTAATTTGGACATGATAAAAGTAATGACTTGAGTTAAAAAAAAAAAACTCAAGTATTTTAGAGTATTTTTAATAATCTGTGGATTGGACTGTGCTAGTCCAAAAATAAGGTAATTGAAGACCTGTTAACAAACCACATGTTATAAGAATCATTAATGTGAAAAATAGATTCTTGGTTTCCAACCCTGTTAATTACATGAAGCCAAATGAACGTAAAATTTTAGAATGCAAAATGTGGATTTTTAATAAATGAAACTCATCTTTTCTCATCAATTTCTCCATTCTCTCTCTCCCTCGTCCACCTGCAGGGGTCCATCATTAGCAGCCCCCATATACGGCGTCGAGCCACTTCCAGTCGCGACTGCCCTTCCCGCCAGCAGTCCATCCCCAACTCCTCCTCTCTTCTGGGCTCCCTATTCGGCACCAAGCGGGGCAAGTCGCCCTCTCTGCCGCCTCAGTCGTCCCACCCCTCCCACCCGACACTCATTTCCCACACCCCGCACCCTTCCAACCTGCACCACACGGCCCGTGACACCGAGACCCAGGCCCAGATGCACCCCCACCACGCTCAGTTTTGCCACATGCAGAATCCTCCTCCGTATCACCACCACCATCACTACCACCCTCCAGCGCACATTCAACACCCGCCCCACCAGTACCACCCCCCTCCCGGCCCCTCGTCCTCTCACAGCCACTCGCACGGTTCCCACGGCCACGGGCCGCATCCCACGCACCCCTCCCACTCCCAGCATGCACCTCACCACCACAGCCAGCCTCCGGCCCCTCCTCCGGCGGCCAGCAGCACCAAGCCCAAACACAGCGGCATCAGCACTGTGGTTTGAGCCCCTCCGCGAACTCTTTCCACTTTGGGAATGGGACCGTTTTTGGCGGGGTGACCGTTGGGCCTCTTATTAGATTGTAACGTGCGGCAGATTGTTGCTGTGCCTACCAGGACACGACCAAAAGGGCACCTTGACTCACGTTTCAACTCATCCAGCTTCCTCTGCAAGGGGAGCCACACTGTGTAGCACCGTCCTTCTCTTTTGGGGCGGCTAGAACTCAAATCATCAGTTCTTACCAGTCATTGCTCAAGCTGTAGAGCCTCAGATAAAGCTGCTGCTGCTGCTTCTTTTAGGCTCGATTTTAGAGACTTTCAACCCTCTCCACTTTGGCGGTGAAGCAAGAGCATGCGCAAAAGACCGTGGCAACTGTTTTCTTGTACTTACTTACCTAAATGCATTATCAAATAGCCTGCTTATTAGTTTGCAGAACGGTTTGAGAGAAATCGGTCACAACGAGTGGTGTTCCAGTATTTAATGTAGCTGTAGACCACACATTTCTGTGATATAGTTAGGGGACTATAACGTGCCAATTATTCAAAAGCAGTGACTGAGTTATTCCAAAAAAAAAGAAAAAGAAAGAAAAAAGATTTGCTTTGTGTATGTCGTGCATATAGTATTTTGTAAAATAATAATAATAATATTAGCAGCTATTATTATTATTGTCATAGGACAAAAATGATCCGAAGCTTCAGATAAAATCTCAGTATTCTCTGTGTACTCTCGACGTAGTTTTCACCAACACTGAACTTAGTAGGTGGCCAATTGAACAACACAGAAATTATTGGTTGCCTTTGGAGTTGGAGTTGGAAGATTCTCCCGGAATCTCCGGCTCACGTTCGCTCCGCCTCCTTCGGGATCTACGTAGCGCAAACCAATCACAGGGACTGTGGGAAGGGGGAGGGCAGAACAGGGGAGCTTACGGATGGATCCTCCACGGCCTCGACTCGTCGGGCCACTGCTGCAACATGGTTTTATTTTTTTAACTATTTTTTTAGAAATGAATAAATCACTATGAAATAAATGTACATTTAAAGATGTTTATGGTAAAGCCGGCGTGGCGGAGAAGGCTATTTTGACGTCTAACATATTAGGGGTAGCGTTTGTGTCGGAGGAAAGCAGGCTGCACTTCAAAGCTGATCGAATTCTCTCCCCATAGTTTGTGCAGAGATGTTGATTTTTCTCAGCAGGCTGAGCGTGTGCCCTCTTCTGTGTGGAAATGAAGTAGATTTGATACATATTCTTCTGTCCTCCTGTGAGAATGCCTTTCACTTGCTCAGAAACACAGCTAATGTAATGTAATCTAATGTAATGTAAACTGCATATAATATGTAGCAGTGGGTCGGATGGATGTGTTCTCACTCGGAACAGATTTGGACATGTTTTTTCACACATATCCCCTTTCTCGGTTTAACTTTTGACTTGTTTTATACTGTAAGTAGATGAGCGGTGACGGAGCTGTGATTCAATGTTATAGTTTTGTGTGTCGACGCTCTTTTAACTCAAGCACAGAGCTTCTGAACAGCACTTGTCTTTGTAAATAATCACTTAATGTACAGAAACCACGGCTGAAATGATCTCTCCAAATCGAGACCAGTGTCAGCAGTTACGACATTTGCTGAGCGTTGTTTCTTTTTAATTAATCATGTGCAATATGTATGTTTTCGGTTTTGTAAATTCAGAATTGCAACCAATTGATTGGTTGGTTGGTTTGTTTGTGTTTTTTTGTTATCATATTTCCAATATCATAGTCAAACCCCATATTGTTTCTCGCCCCCACCAACATCTGTTTTTAACCTTACAGTCAGGAATGTCAACTAAAGTACTCTTGCATGTATATTGTACAAAATATTCTCTAGATATTGCATATTTCCAGAGATATTATCAGTGTTACAGTTGACAGTTGTTAAATGAGTGATGATGATGATGATGAACATATTAAAATCTGTAGACTTCTCTTCATTCAAAACGTCTCGTTTCGTACCAAAATAGATTCAATTAGGAGACATCCGTTTATGTTCATCTGGGCTTGAGAAATCAAACACTGATTGTCAAATAGTTTATAAAGGAAAATATTAGCCGGTAGCCTAATCGTAATGAAGTGCCGCCAGGGCACATCCGTATAATATTAATAATAATAGAAGCTTACGGATAATAGAGCATAAATCCACGTCTATGTCATTATCAGACTTCATAACACCTGGCTTGTTCCCAAGATGCACTGAGGCCAGTAATTTGTACAGTACAGCATTAATCAAACAAGGACAGCCCATCTCTGTGTACGAATACGATCAC
Source organism: Garra rufa (assembly GCF_049309525.1). NCBI lineage: Eukaryota > Metazoa > Chordata > Actinopteri > Cypriniformes > Cyprinidae > Garra > Garra rufa. Next base: position 15,950,849 of record NC_133380.1, read on the forward strand.
CCGAAGCCATTTCTGACTAAACAACCCAGCATAAATTCAAAGAGCTGTCAAGAAAATGTCTCTTTTGTTTGTTTAGGCTTTTCACCTTTGTGTTGAATGTTTCTTATGGATTTCAGTGCAGTGTGTTAAATGTATTGTGGTGCTTCAGCTTCGTACTGTACAGTACTGGACGGTCAAGTCTCAAAACGTCTCCAAGCTTTGCATGCAGCTGATGCCTAGCACCTCTGGTTGAAATGTGAGCTTATTTAATAATGAAGAAAAGTGCTTTCTTTTAGTTTTTTCTTTTGTTTGGTTTTTGTTTTTTGTTTTGTTTTTTGAATGATGTTGGCTTGCTGTTACATTTTATGCTTTGCCACTGCATTTCAGCATGTATATCACTTGTTTACCCCCCTAAAAAGATCATTACACTTCTGTAAAAAGCCTATGTCACTGTATATATCACAAACCAATGTGAGAAATTAGAAAAAAGCATATCATATATAAATCTAATATGGATGATAAAGGGAAAGTGTATGGGTAAGGGGTTGGGTTGACGTGTACATAGTTTGTATTATACTTTTTTGTTTCTCGCTCAGCCATCGCATTGACGGCATAGTCCTTTTTTCACCTTAAAGAGACTCATTAACACGACACCGCTTCTGCTACCAAATGTACTTCTTGAATTTGTCATAGGATCTTCTTTAATAAGTCGACTGTTACATAACTCTCATCGCCTTTCATGTGCGTCCACTCATACATTTCATTTTTTTAATTACCAAACAAGGAGAGGATGGTTTTAATATGCATTCTGTTTCTAAGTAGATGACGAGACCCTATTGATGTTTAACTATAACTGTGACCATGTTGAGAACATGAAATAAAACAATATACCATAACATTCCTAACTTGTGTTGTTCTGTATTAAAGCACACATACGCATGTCTCCAAGTCCTTGAGATGTTCTGTGAATCTCAAAAGCCATTTTATGAATTTATATACAGTATGAATTCTGAGAAATACATTCAAAACCGAGGGCAAGTTGAATTCAATGTGCAAGTACATTTGAGTCAGCGAGGTCATTGCATAACTGGTATTAAAGGTTTGGTGGTTCGCAGAATTCTTGCAATAGTCTTTTTTTATTCTGACATTTTCATACATTTCTGTTAATAATGACTAAGTAACTAAAGCATTCTGTGAAAAACTGGCAGGTTAGTCTCTATTTTTCAATACTCCTTGAGAGCTTTTATGAGCTTTGATGAACTTGAGGCTCTCTGTATATTTATATTTGTGGATGTCAAAATCAAGGTCGGTATTCCTTACATAAGGTCTGAATTACACATTTGGAGTCAAGACAAATCACAAATACTTTTAAAACATTTCCAACATTAATAATAATAAAAAGCAGCCTTGGTGAGAATAAGATACATCTTTTGAAAGTGTTAAGAATACTTACCAACCCCAAACTATTGAGTGGTTGTGTGTTTATTAAAGGAACACTCCACTTTTTTGGAAATAGGCTTTTTGAAGCCTATTGAAATCCATTCAGTTGTTCTGTTTTAGCATAGCTTAGCATAGATCATTGAATCGTAATAGTCAAGGAAGTTTGCTGCCGTAATATGGACGCAGCAGGCGCAGTAATATCAGTCATCTTCCTTGACTATTACGCCGCAATGCGAGTGTAGTTCCTAATCTTATCGGCCTAGAAAATCGCATCTTTACATTTTCCGCCAGTCTTAGTACACGATATAACTACAAAAGAGTCAAGTGTTAAATAGGACAAATACCGAAACTCATTGGTCATTTTTAAACGCGATGCTATTGGTCTAATAGGATTCAATGATCTATGCTAAGCTATGCTAAAAGTGATATCGCCAGAACAGGAGAATGGCTGAATGGATTTCAAAACGGTAAAAATCAACTTATTAACTCAGGGGAGTTGGAGAATTAGCCTATTTCCAAAAAAAAAAAAAAAAGCAGAGTGTTCCTTTAAAGGAGATGTTCACTTCCAGAACAAAAATTTACAGATAATTTACTCACCCCTTGTCATCCAAGATGTTCATGTCTTTGTTTCCTCAGTCGTAAAGAAGTTTTTTAGAGAAAATCGTTTTAGGATTTCTCTAGTGGACTTATGTGGTGTCTGCGAGATTGAACTTCCAAAATGCAGTTTAAAGGCAGGTTCAAAGTGCTCTAAACAATCTCAGCCGATAAAGTAGGGTCTTATCTAGCGAAACAATCGGTTATTTTCTTGAAGCTGCATTTTAAACAGCATTTTAGAAGTTCAAACTGGCGGGCACCATTGAAGTCCACTATATAAAGAGAAATCCTGAAATGTTTTCCTCAAATAACAGAATTCCTTCACGACTGAAGAAAGAAGGACATAAACATATTGGATGACAAGGGGATGAGCAAATTATCTGTAGATGTTTGTTCTGGAAGTGAACTTCTCCTTTAAATACAAGGTTAAAAGCCTTGCGATTCGTGTTTACGTGAATAAAATGCACAACACATCAGCTGTAAATGAGTGGATAAACTCTAATAAGCCCCTTTTGTCTGTGTGTGTCTGTCTGGCTTGCTGTAGGCTATAAATAGAGCAGCTTTGAGGGTTAAATCCTCATTGTCAACAGCTGCGTCGCTGGCAAAGAAGAACCGGAAAGCACGATATCAACTAAACAGCTAATTACAGTTATTTCAGTAATATCTGAACGCAGGTATTCACATAAATCTGTGCAAGTACTGTGCTAAATTCAGTGACTAGTGAGAATGCACGATCAATGTTTTCCCTCAGCAGTGAAATGAGTAATTAGTTTAGTGCGGCTAAACACTGACATCTGCAGGGATTGAAGTGAACTGCACTCAAATGGATTTGTGTCGTCATCATTGTGAGACGAAAATGGGTGAAAGGTGTTTCAGCTAGTCGTAAGGTGATTGGGGTGAGTATCTACGTTAAAGATGAACCTGAACAAACTTTTTGTTTTGTCAAGATCGGTCAATCTCGGGAGAAATGTTTTCGCTCCACGAGTCGCGCAAAAGGGAGATTGTCTACATCGTTTTCAGTCGAGGCGCTCCATTGGATCCAGTGCGAGGAGTTTGGCATATGCCAAAGATCTGTTCCTGGGCAAAGTAAACAAGGTAATGTCAGTATACAGCAGAGTAATTTGCTGTATTATTGTGTGTACATAACGCACATACATATTTAAAATAGGAAACCACTTGAGCAAAGGTCAAGGCGCTATAAAATCAACAGTGGCGACGATAATGTTCATAATATTGGTTGTTATTACAGTAGATGGGTAAATATTCGAGATAAGACTGCAGTGTTATGTTGCTATATATTTCAGGCTGAAGTCTTTCCCTACCCAGAAATCAGCAATGAAGAATTAGATGAGATAAACCAACTTGTTCAGCCTGTGGAGAAGTTTTTCAATGAAGATGGTGGGTACAAAACGAGCGTGTATTATTGTTTTTGTTTCATTTTTGTGAGGTTTCTGTTGATGTATGATCATGTATATCATTTATATACACTACCAGTCAAAAGAACAGTATTTGAACAGTGAGATTTGATTTTTTTAAAGTATTCTCTTCTGCTCACAAAGCCTGCATTTATTTGATCCAAAATACAGCAAACGCAGTAATATTGTGAAATATTTTTACTATTTAAAAAAACTGCTTTCTATTTGGATATATTTTAAAATGTAATTTAAATGTAAAATTTTCAGCATCATTACTCCAGTCTTCAGAATTACTCATATCCTTCAGAAATCATTGCTAATTAAACATTTATTAGTATTTTTAATATTTAAAACAGTTGAGTTATTTTTTTAGGATTGTTTGATGAACATAAAGATCCAAAGATTAGCATTTATCTGAAATAAAAAGCTTTTGTAACATTATACGTTATACAATTAAAAAACTTTAGTCAGTATCTTTTTTTTAAGAAATTATTGAAATTAATACTTTTCATTAAGCAAAGATGCTTTAAACTGATCAAAAGATAAAGACATTTATAATGCTACAAAAGATTACTATTTCAGATAAATGCTGTTCTATTCATCAAAGACACCTGAAAAATTATATTCAGCTGTTTTCAACATAATAATAATAATAAATGTTTTTTTTTAAGCAGCAAATCAAAATATTAAAATGATTTCTGAAAGATCACAACTGGAGTAATAATGCTACAAATTGAGCTTTGAAATCTCAGGAAATATTCAAATAGAAAACAGTTATTTTAAATAGTAGAACTATTTCAAAATTGTACTCTTTTTGCTGTACTTTGGATCAAATAAATACAGGCTTGGTGAGCAGAAGAGACTTTAAAAAAAAAGCATTAAAACCCATACTGTTCAAAAGCTTTTGACTGGTAGTGTATAGACCTTTTTCCAGAGTAAACTATGAGCGCCACCATTACGAATTCTAACGTCAGATTGGATGCTCTTCTGTTCCAGTCTCCATAGGAACCCATTCAAATAGCATCCTTCTGTTTTTAATGTAGCTAACATTTTTCCAGTCTAAAAAAGCATTATTACTTAAAAAAAAAAGAAAGAAAATGAAATAGAAAATATATGTTAACAAGGTAACTTTAGTGCATTATATGTAGTTATCTAACAATTAAAAACCAACATTATTTTTAAAAACATTTTTTTACGCTTGAGAGGAAGCAAGAGATCAGCTGTAAAATTGTAGAATGTCAAATTTTCTAACTTATTAGTGAAGTGTTATGACCTGATCTCAGCTTTTGAATTTTCCTGGATTCATACAAATGACTGAGAAATGTCTTTTTTTTTTCTATACTTGTGCAAATATCCCCACAGTTGATTCTAAGAAGATTGACCATGAGGCTGTAATTCCTCCTGAGACTTTGAATGGGCTGAAGGAACTAGGGCTGTTTGGGATCCAGATACCTGAAGAATATGGTGAGACTGACCTCTGATTTCATGCAAGGGACAGTTTCTAATATACCGTCAGAGAGTTTCATCTTATTGTTTGCATTTTTCTTCCAGGCGGTCTGGGTCTCTCAAACACCATGTATGCCAGATTAGGAGAGATCACGTCTTTAGATGGGGCTATTGCTGTCACACTTGCCGCACATCAAGCCATTGGTCTGAAGGTGAGCAAATGACTTTGAGTGTTGCATTGTGAGTCTTGTATTAAAGCTAAATTCACCATTCTTTTAAGTTCTGTGTTGATTGACAATTTGCATAATAATCTCTGCCTTTTAGGGTATATTGATAGCTGGAAACGATGCTCAAAAAGCTAAATACCTGCCTAAATTAGCAACAGGAGAGCATATTGCAGCTTTCTGCCTTACTGAACCTGGAAGGTACAGCATTTAAAGGAGTAGTCCACTTTCAGAACAACAATTTACAGATAATTTACTCACCCCCCTGTCATCCAAGATATTTGTATTTTTTTCTTCAGTCGTCAAGAAATTATGTTTTTTGAGATAAACATTTCTGGAAATTTCTCCATATAATGGACTTAAATGGTGCCCAGATTTTTTCGGTCATTTTCGCACTACAAGCCCTAGTGCTGGACGAGTTTCAGTGCTTAAAAGGTATGTTAAAAATAAATTTTTCTAAGAAGATGACCGAATGTTTCGGTAGACAAGACCCTTCTTCGTCAGCTGGGATTGTTTACAGCCATTTGAAGCTGCATTTAAACTGCATTTAAACGGCATTTTGAAGATTCAAAAATCGGGGCACCATTTAAGTCCATTATATGGAGAAATTTCCAGAAATGTTTATCTCAAAAAACATAATTTCTTGACGACTGAAGAAAAAAAGACATAAACATCTTGGATGACAGGGGGGTGAGTAAATTATCTGTAAATTGTTGTTCTGAAAGTGAACTACTCCTTTAATCTATGATTAAGAATGAATCCTTTTTCAAATATACTTTGCCTTTGATTGTTATATTCAAATAAAATGTACTCTCATGTGCTAGCGGCAGTGATGCTGCATCAATACAGACACGTGCCACGCTGACAGAAGATGGGAAGCACTTCTTGCTGAATGGTTCAAAGGTGACTGCTTCAATCTAGTCATTGTGTTTGGCTTAGTGAAATCTCTTCATTGGTTGATTTTGATTAAATGTTGATGTTTGCTCTCAAGTTTTGGATTTCCAATGGTGGCTGGGCAGACGTCATGACTGTGTTTGCCAGAACAGAAGTTGTTGACAAAGACGGTCAAAAAAAAGATAAGATCACAGCTTTCATTGTAGAGAGGGCATTCGGTGGGGTCACCAGTGGCAAACCTGAAGACAAACTGGGCATCAGAGGCTCAAACAGTAAGTTTAAACCATGAAACTAATGTTGAAATATATTTTTTGTTTGAATGTTATTCCACTTCAAAGCTGGAAAAAATCATGGATATTTAATATGGAATATCTGTGGAACTTTCTCTTATTCACAGAATCCTGAAATCATAGTTTCTAACAAAATCTTAAATGGCACAACTGTTTTCAACATTTTAAACGAAAAAGAAAAGCTTCTTGAGAAGCAAATCTGCAAATTAGAATAATTTATGAAGGATCACAGGAATAAATGACATTTTAAAATATATTACACTACCAGTCAAAAGTTTTTGAACCGTAAGAGTTTTAATGTTTTTTTAAATGTTTTATTCCTGTGATCAAAGCTACATTTTCAGCATCATTAATCCAGTCTTTAGTGGCACATGATCCTTCAGAAATCATTCTAATATGCTGTTTTGCTGTTCAAGAAACATTTTTTATTTTTATTATTATCAGTATTTAAAACAAGTATATGGCTTCATTGATAAATTGAAAGATCCAAAGATCAGCAGTTATCTGAAATAAAAAGCTTTTGTAACATTATAGACTGTACCATTCAAAAGCTTGGATATTAAAATTATAGAAATTAATACTTTTATTTAGCAAGGATGCTTTAAATTCATCAAAAGTGATAATAAAGACTTTTATAATGTTACAAATGGTTTTTCTATTTCAGATCAATTCTGTTCTTCTGAACTTTCTATTCTTTAAAAAAATAACAATAATAATAGTACATGTTTTTTTGAGCAGCAAATCAGAATATTAGAAGGATTTCTGCTGGATTGTGTGACGGAAGTAATTATGCTAAAAATTCAGCTTTGAAATCACAGGAATAAATTACATTTTAAAATATATTCAAATAGAAAACCTATTGTTTCAAAAAGTAAAAATTTTTCAAAAATGTTACTGTTTTGCTGTACTTTAGATCAAATAAATGCAGGCTTGGTGAGCAAAAGAGACTTCTTTAAAAGCAAAAAAAACTTTTCAAAATTGTAGTAATATTTCACGATATTACTTTTTTATTTTTGTCATGATCAAATAAATGCAGCTTTGGTGAGAATCAAATCAAGTGACACTTTTTTATTTTTTACAAATGGAACAAATAGATTTCCAAAAAATAAAATAAACATGTATTTATTGTTCCAAATGATTTTTTTGCATGCACATTTGTAAGTAAAACATATCATTAAAAATGGTAGGTTATATAAAACAATTAAACAATATAATTATTGTTCAAATTTACATTTTATATTTGGACGTTGTTTTTGCATTCACATTCATTGAACATTTCTACTTTTTTTTTTTTTTTACAGCCTGTGAGATCACATTTGAAGACACCAAGGTGCCAATTGAGAATGTAATTGGTGAAGTCGGTGGTGGTTTCAAGGTGATCCAAACACTGCACTGCACTCCACATTTTTAACACTATGATGACATGATGTATTGACACGTGACTTGTTCGCATCTTTAGGTCGCCATGAACATTCTGAATAATGGGCGCTTCAGCATGGGCAGTGCAGGTGCAGGGATGATCAAGAAGCTGATCGGTGAGAACATTTATTAAAAATTGACTTTGTTATCATTCATGTCCTTGAAATGTACATTTAAATCTCTAATATCTGTTTAAATTAAATTAATTTACGTTCCATATCATTCCAGAGTGGACTTCAGAATATGCGTGCACAAGAAAACAATTCAACAGAAGCCTTTCTGAGTTTGGAATGATTCAGGTACACGTTCATATTTAGTCATATCCAATGATTCTGTTAATATTTTTTATTTAGTTAATTGGCTACACTTTACAATAGTGTGTCATTTGTTAACATTAGTCACTTGTATTCCTATTGTATTAACAACACATTTATTACACTATTTATTATCTTTGTTAAGGTTAGTTAATAAAAATACAGTCATTGTTTCTTTACAGTGCATTAACTAATGTTAACAAACACAACTTGTGATTTTGATAATGCATTAGTAAATGCCGAAATTAATATGAACTAAGATTTATAAGCGCTGTAGAAGTATTGTTCAATCCTACTTCATGTTATCTAATGTAGTTAACTAATGAACCTTATTGTAAACCTGTAACTGGTTAATTAATAGTCAGCTTATGCTTTTATTTTGCTTTGACACAGGATAAGTTTGCTACCATGGCCCTAAATGCATTTGTGATGGAGAGTATGGCATACCTCACTTCTGGCATGATGGACCGACCTGGAGTCCCAGACTGTTCTCTGGAGGCTGCAATGGTCAAGGTACAATAACCTGAAGTCATCATTACTTGAACTTTGTCTTATTATTAATGAAAACACACTGGAGCAATAACCCTCAGTGGTGATTATACAGGTGTTCAGCTCTGAGGGCAGCTGGATCTGTGTAAGTGAAGCCCTTCAGGTTTTAGGAGGGCTGGGCTTCACCAAGAACTTCCCTTACGAGCGCTACCTCAGAGACTGCCGCATCCTTCAGATATTTGAGGTACAGAGGAACATGATTACAAAATGTTTTGCAGCACTGTAATATATATGTGTGGGGGTTTTTTTTAAGTAAAATTAGCAAAATCGCTTTATTTGCTTTTAATGTACACTACAAGATTGTTTATTGAATTAAAAAAAAAATCTAAATAATGAAAAAAAAAAAAAGAATATGATTGTGAAATATTTTACATTTTTACATACAAATGTTTATTCCTGTCATTGTAAAACTACACTTTCAGCCTTCAGAAATCATTCTAATATGTTGATTTGGTGCTCAAGAAACATTTCTTATTATTATTTATCAATGTTAAAAACAGCTGCTTAATATTTTTGTGGAAACTGTGATCTTATCTTTTTTTTCCAGGATTCTTTGAATTGATCGCTCAAAAGAACATTTATTTAATATAGAAACTTTACTGTGACTTTTGATCAGTTTAATGCATATCACAAACACCACACTTTTAAACAGTAATGTACTTGATTTCATTTGTGTAAACATCTAGACAATAGTTTTTTTTTTTTTGTTTAATCACGATTTCCACAAAAATACACCACCAGTCAAAAGATTTTTAATGTTTTTTTTTTTTTTTTAAAGAAGTCTCTTCTGCTCACCAAGCCTGCATTTATTTCATCCAAAGTTTATCAAAAAACAGCACAATTTTGAAATATTTTTACTATTTAAAATAACTGTTTTTCTATTTGAATATATTTTAAAATGTAATTTATTCCTGTGATTTCAAAGCTGAATTTTTAGCATCATTACTCCAGTCACACAATCATTCTGATATTCATATTTGCTGCTCAAAAAATAATAATCATTATTATTACGTTAAAAACAGCAGAGTATATTTTCTTCAGGTTTCTTTGATGAATAGGAAGAAGAGCAGCATTTATCTGAAATAGAAATCATTTGTAACATTATAAATGTCTTTATCATCACGTTTGATCAATATAAAGGATCCTTGCTAAATAAAAGTATTAATTTCTACAATTTCTGCCCCAATTATCAATTTATTGATAATAATATATATTTTTTTTTTATCAAGATAATGTAAAAAAGAATAAGATTGTGAAACTTTTACATTTTAAACTTTTTTTCATTAATTTAATAAAATTTTATTTTATTCCTGTCATCGTAAAGCAAACTTTCCAGCCTTCAGAAATCATTCTAATATGCTGATTTTGGCGTTATCACTGTTAAAAGCAGCTGCTTAATATTTTTCTGGAAACTCTGACAATTTTTTTTAGGATTCTTTGATTCAGAAGCTCAAAAGAACAACATTTATTTAAAATAGAAATATAAAGGCTTTACTGTGACTTTTGATCAATGTAATGCATCTCACAGACCCCACACTTTTGACCAATAATGTACTTAATTTCGTTTGTGTGATAGTTTAATAATAGTTTGTTTTAAAAAAAAAAGTTTGTTTTTTTTTTTTTTTTTTTTTAAACCACCAGGGGGCATGTTGTCACATGTAAGGCTGAACATGCAAAAACAACTGAATATTATATAATGTGCTTTTTTTCTTTTCTGCTTTTAGGGCACTAATGAGATTTTGAGGATGTACATCGCACTTACCGGAATGCAGTATGCTGGCAAAATACTAACAGGAAAAATAAAGTATGTAAGAAATAGAAAAACCTGTCATTCATAATTCGTTCATATTTGTGACCCTGGACCACAAAACCAGTCATAAGTCGCTGGGGTATATTTGTAGCAATAGCCAAAAATACATAGTATGGGTCAAAATTATTGATTTTTCTTTTATGTCAAAAATCATTAGGAAATTAAGTAAAGATCATGTTCCATGAAGATTTTTTGTAAAATTCCTACTGTAAACCTATCCAAATGTAATTTTTGATTAGTAATATGCATTGCTAAGAACTTAATTTGGACAACTTTAAAGGTGATTTTCTCAATATTTTGATTTTTTGGACCCTTAGATTTCAGATTTTCAAATAGATGTATCTCGGCCAAATATTGTCCTATCCTAACAAACCATACATCAATAGAAAGCTTATTTATTGAGCTTTCATATGATGTATATATCTCAGTTTTGTAAAATTTAACCTTATGACTGGTTTTGTGGTCCAGGGTCACATTTAAATGTTACACAGCTGCATTCTTTAACATGTGACATTGTCTTCTCTCAGGGAGATGAAGAAGGGAAATGTGGGGGTGGTGTTTGAGATTCTGGGAAAGAAATTAAAGGACTCAGTGGTGAAGACGGTGGACTTTGGACTGACCGGCAAAGATGGTGTTGTACACCCCAGTCTGACGGTACAGAACCAGTGCTGCTTGTGCCCTAGCTGTGATCGGTCATAATATAGAGTAAAATGACACCAGTGCTCATAAACTGAATGTACGTCATGGTAATAACAGCAGCGCAGGGATGTCCAGTAAAAGTCATGTCACCCTCACATCTGATCTTACTAGTTCTCCTGCCAGTCACATTTCATCAGGCAGAATCCTTCCTTCTGATCTCTCCTTTAAACCCGTGTGGTCGGGTAATTGAGCCCAGCTCCTTTTCAGAGGACTGATGATGTCATCTTTCTCCCACAGGAGAGCGCCAAAATGTTTGAGCAGAACGCTGCACACTTCGGCTCCACTGTGGAAGGCTTACTGTACCGATATGGAAAGGTAAAGCTTACTATTTATTGCATACTTTTAAACCATTTTTCTAATATTTTTTTTTTTTTTATAAAGAGTCCTGCAGACTTTGGATGATGGACAATGTCTTTCCAAAGCTGTTTCCTTCTGCATAAAAAACAGATATTTATAGTAATCCAAGCCTCATATTCATCATTCCTGTCAATCTCACATTTTCCCCACCATCAGTTTTTAATCCGCGTTTGTGCACATTCCTCGGATGCTGCCAGAAAATGAAAAATTACCATTCGTTTAACACACAGGCGTATTTTTTTCTGTAACGCACAAGGTAATTAGCGTGGGTCGTTAGCGCTGCTGGGACCTCGTCTCTGGTCCCTTCTTTCCTGTTGGATTGAGGTAATGTTCATGTGTCACACAGCTGGCCTCACTCTCACTTATTTCTGAATGAACGTCTGTGTGGCCGTGCTATTGTAATCAGACTGCAGTCACTAGAGAGCTGCCTGGAAGTGCTTCAGATTTCCACGCACTGTTTTTCCTGTTAGAACGCACTATGTTTCATCTTTATTCATTCTCATTTGTGGAAAACGTTAAAAGAAATAAATCCCCCTGCCGCAGTGTTTTTCCTTCATGCAGTGTGAAATACAAACTGTAGAGAGTCTTTTTATGGGCATTACCTACAGCCTTGATTTGTCCTACTTTTAACGACCTAGATCAACTGAAAAATCTTGAAATATGATATTGAGACGGAGTGTTTGAATCTAGAGAGAGACGAAATTTATGGTTTTATTCAGCAAGGGAGCTTTATATTGATCAAAAGTGACAGTAAAAACAAAAAAGTAATAAATGCTGTTTTTTTTTTTTTACTTTCTGTTCATCATAGAATTTTCACAAAAAATACACTACCAGTCAGAAGTGTTTGAACAGTGAGATTTTTAATGTTTTTTTTTTTAAGAAGTCTCTTCTGCTCACCAAGCCTGCATTTATTTGATTTTAAAGTGCAACAAAAACAGTACAATTTTGAAACATGTTTACTATTTAAAATAACTGTTTTCTGTTTGAAAATGTTTTAAAATGTAATTTATTCCTGCGATTTCAAATCTAAGACAGTGTTTAAATCTAGATACAGGCGAATCTGAAATTTATAGTTTTATTCAGCAAGGGAGCTTTATATTGACCAAAAGTGACAATAAAATTAAAATAAATAATAATAATGATAAATGCAGTTTCTTTTAAATTTTCTGTTCATCACAGAATCCTGAAGAAAATCACTCTTTCCACAAAAATACACTACCAGTCAAAAGTTTTTGAACAGTGTCTTTGGCTTATCAAGCATGTAGTTACAGTGGTATGCGAAAGTTTGGGAATCCCTTGTAGAATCTGTGAAAATGTGAATAATTTTAACAAAATAAGAGAGATCATACAAAATGCATGTTATTTTTTATTTAGTACTGTCCTGAGTAAGATATTTTACATCAAAGATGTTTACATATAGTCCACAATACAAAATAATAGCTAAAATTATTAAAATAACCCCCTGCAAAAGTTTGAGAAACCTTAGTTTTTATTACTGTGTGTGGTTACCTGGATGATCTACGATTGTTTTTTTTTTTTTGTTTTGTAATGGTTGTTCACGAGTCTCTTGTTTGTTGTGAACAGTTAAACTGAGCACTGTTCTTCAGAAAAAATCCTCCAGGTCCTGCAGATTCTTCATTTTCCAGCATCTTTTGCATATTTGAACCCTTTCCAGCAGTGACTGTATGATTCTGAGATCCATCTTTTCACACTCAGGACAACTGAGGGACTCAAACACAACTATTACAAAAGGTTCAAACACTCACTGATGCTCCAGAAGGAAACACAATGCATTAAGATACGGGGGGTGAAAACTTATTGAATTTGAAGATCAAGGTAAATTGTACTTAATTTGTCTTCCGGGAAACATGCAAGTATCTTCTTTTGCTAACGAAAGGCAGTACTAAATGGAAAAAAAATGATATTTCAGCAAAAGAAGAAAAATTTGGACATCTTCATTTTGTTCAAAAGTTTTCACCCCCCGGCTCTTAATGCATTGTGTTTCCTTCTGGAGCATCAGTGAATGTTTTAACCTTTTTTAATAGTTGTGTTTGAGTCCTTCAGTTGTCCTGAGTGTGAAAAGATGGATCTCAAAATCATACAGTCACTGCTGAAAAGGGTTCAAATATGCAAAAGAAGCTGGAAAATGAAGAATCTGCAGGACCTGAAGGATTTTTTCTGAAGAACAGTGCTCAGTTTAACTGTTTAGAACGAACAAGAGACTCGTGAACAACCATTACAAAACAAAAAAACAATCGTAGATCATCCAGGTAACCACACACAGTAATAAAAACTAAGGTTTCTCAAACTTTTGCAGGGGGTTATTTTAATAATTTCAGCTATTATTTTGTATTGTGGACTATATGTAAACATCTTTGATGTAAAATGTCTTACTCAGGACAGTACTAAATAAAAAATAACATGCATTTTGTATGATCTCTCTTATTTTGTTAAAATTATTCACATTTTCACAGATTCTACAAGGGATTCCCAAACTTTCGCATACCACTGTATTTGATCCAAAGTACAGCAGAAACAGTAAAATTGTGAAATATTTTCTCCAATATTTTTTATGAACTTTTATGAATTTCAAAGCTGAATTGTATCATCTTTACTGCAGTCACATGATCCTTCAGAAATTATTTTAATATTCTGGTTTGATGCTCAAAAACATTTATTGTTGTTGTTGTTGTTATTATTATTATTATTATTATTATTATTATTATTATTATTATTATTATGTTGAAAACATCTAAGTAGAATTTTTTTTTCCGGTTTCTTTGATGAATAAAAAGTTCAGAAGAACAGCATTTATCGTAAATAGAAATCTTTTGTAATCATAAATGTCTTTATCATCACTTTTGGTCAATTCAGAGTATTAATTTCAATCATTTTTTTGCCAAAAAAAATTATACTGACTCCAAGCTTTTGAATAGTATAGTGTATAATTATTTCAGATAAATGCTGATTTTTGGATCTTTCTATTCATCAAAGAATTCTAAAAAAAAAAATGTACTCAGCTTTTTTTTTATATTGATGATAATAATAATAAATGTTTCTGGAAAAGCAAATCAGCGTATTAGAATGATTTCTGAAGGATCATGTGAGACTAAAGACTGGAGTAATTATGCTGAAAATTTAGCTTTGATCACTGGAATAAATTACATTTTAAAATATTCAAAATAGAAATAGAAAACAGTTATTTCAAATAGTAAAAATATTTCTAAAATGTACTGTTTTTGCTGTGCTTTGAAACAAATAAATGCAGGCTTGGTGAGCAGAAGATATTACTTTTAAAAAACATTAAAATTCTTATTTTTTATTTATCTTTTTACATCTTTCATCATCAAAAACATTTGACTGGTTGTGTATTAAGCAGCACAGCTGTTTTCAAAATTGATAATGAAAGAAATCTTTTCTTGATCACCAACAGCATCTTTTCAGATTATTTTAGACTGAAGACTGGAGTAATGGTTGCTAAACATTCAAACGTTTGAATGGTAGTGTATGTAGAATTAAAAACAACTGTCAAAAACCTCTAATATTACAGTTTCACTTCTGTATCTAACATTTTGACTTTTCTGTTTCAGACAATTGTTGATGAGCAGCTTGTGCTAAAGAAAGTTGCGGATGTATTAATTAACCTCTACGCCATGACAGCCGTCCTGTCTCGCACCAGTCGCTCCATCAGCATCGGCCTGCGCAACCATGACCATGAGGTAACAAACTCTTCAACCTTTTGTTCAGTATTCAGTCAAAGCATTTTAAATTAAGGATGCAATGTTGAACAAGTGCAGATTAGGGTTACGGTTCATTTACTCGACGCATTTAGAAGCTAAACTTAAAAGGATAATTTTTTTTGTTTGCGGATGTTGCGGAGTGTGACAAATAACACATTTCTTCTCAGAAGTGGATTGGGAGGCATTTCAGTTGAATTTTAATTTATAGCAGCAGAGCTGTTTTGATTTTGCATGAGAGAAACAATTGACGGAAACAATTTAATGACTTGTCATGCTGTGACTACGCTGCTTGCTTGCATATTGGATTTATCCAGCTCATAAAAAGTTCTAGAAGCTTATACATGCTTTTAAACATGCTTTTCATAATTTGATGTGGGGTTGCACTTTTCCTTTCGTTGACTAGTTCTTAGGTGAGAGAGTGTAAAATAGATGTTTGGCAACTAAAACCTCATAATCAAGGAAATTTGCTTGCACATTAATTCTGAAATCGTTAATGTAAACAGCCTCGTTAAATCTCCACTGGCTTTCAGGTGCTGCTCACCAACACTTTCTGCAAGGACGCTCATTTCAAGAACAACTTCTTGTTGACTCAGCTTCAAAAAAGTAAGAAAAACGCACAGCTATAATTGATACCAGCCCTTCTCGTTTTATTGCATAGCAAGACAAAGCGCTTGCACATGTTGTAGAATTTCCTTCACAACCTTACAAACCATAAGTCAGTCGCTAACACTTGCATACGCTCTTCATACTGTTCCAATTACCGTCTGCCTAATAACTCCAGTCAATGCAATGCATTAGATCAGAGCGTTCAGTGAATGAATTGGGGTGTGTGTTCTCTCCAGATTCGCCGGAGAACAACGATGCCAACATAAAGAAGATCGCCCAGGAGGTCTTAGCCAAGAGGGCGTATGTCTGCTCACATCCTCTAGACAGAACCTTCTGACATGCCTCTCGTCCCACAACCTTGTGTCTCAGTTTAACCCAACAGAAGTGAGCGGAACTGCTGCGATTTATTAAATTAAATATACTTATGTTTCTCACAATATGCAGTATTGATTGAGCCTCACTGTTCAATTTTTTGTTGTTTTTATAACAGTTTTCTATGACACATAAGTGCTTCTTAATATTGGTTGAATAACATTAAAGGGATCATTCACCCAAATATGAAAATTCTGTCATTAATTACTCACCCTCATGTCGTTCCAAACCGTAAGACCTTTGTTCATCTTCAGAACACAAATTAAGATATTTTTTAATGAAATCTGAGAGCTTTCTGACCCTGCATAGACAGCAAAGCATTTGAAACATTTATGAACAAAGGTCTTTGAAAGTAATGACAGAATTTAAATTTTTGGGTGAACTATCAATTTAAATCCCAGTGATTAGCAATAGCATTAATGCACATGTAAGGAAATGTCTTTGTTGGTCCTCATCTCTATGATGTTTCTCCTGTGTTTGAAGTTGGCGGTTAACATAGGTGTCTTTCGGGCTTCAGCAGGTTTCCGGAACGAGTGTATGCTTTTCTCTTCATCTGTGAGTGGTAAAACACTACACTTGTGCAGGAATGAATGCGGCCTCCAATAATCTCTGTTAAAAAATCTGAATGTTAACATCAGAGCAATTTTAAAAATATATATATATATATATATTTCCACACCCCAGAAGTGTATCCAGGATGTTCTGAGTGTTTGTTTCGGTAGTGTGAACGGTTCACATACGCTTCACAGGTTGTGGTGAAGTAATTTAGCCTGTTATTAATTATTAAAACAGTACAATCTGAAACACAAGGATTTAGTCTAACCTGAAGTGGAATTTGTTGAACAGAGACGAGTATCTTGGAATTGCGTTTGTGTCCCAGCTCAGGCTGTGGTTCTGAAAGGGTCCAGGAGCAAATGGAATATTGGCCTCTCTCTCTGCTGAGCCGGTCTTTTCAGAAGGCTGGACCACAGAAATAACGGGAATGGGCTGAGGGAAAAAAAAAACGGGTATTAGATCTCGAAAAGCAAGCCTAAATGTTTATTTGAAATCTGTCTGTCTATGTCTAAAAATGGTTTTAATTTAATCTAACAATAAATTTGATTTCATTTTCAAAATGATATTTGACTGTCATGCATATTGTTATGGTCTGCAGTAATGTCATTCCAGGAAATCATTTAGCCTGTTGTTACTTTTAAAGCCATTCCTGGCCTCTTCAGAGAATATTTCATGGGCTTGTCTTTCAGGATGTCTTGTAGTTTATCGAGATCAGCTCTCTTCATGTGACATTTGAACTTAGGACTTATTCCACTTCCAGTAGAGCTCTTATCGAGGAACGTCTTCTGCTGCCACCTGTTGTACTGAGCATGTGCAGCTTGGAGCTGCTCCTCATGGAGAGACTCTCCTAAACAGAATACAGGGTAAAATAAGTCAACTTGAGTTTCATAAAAAACAAAGCTGGCGCCATCTTTTTTTAGTTATAGGTTGTATTTGAAAATGACATTTGAGGACTTCAGAATTAATATTATAATACAACGTAATACCATTGCAGGGTTTTATGGAAGCTTGTTTCCGCCACTGAATAAAAAATTAAAAAGTTAAACTCTGAATTTATTTTCTCTCGCAATTTCAAGTTGACATCTCGCAATTCAGTTTTTTTTTTCAGAACTGTAATATATTGGGAGTTTACATCTAGCAATTCTGACTTTTTTTGTAAGAATTGTGATATAAACTCATGTATCACACAGTTCTGAGAAAAAAGTTAGAATTGCGAACTTGTACCATGCATTTCTGAAAAAAAAAAACATAATTTGAGTATAAATTTCCCAATTTTGAGTTGTATCTTGAGATTCTGAGAAAAAGTCAATTGTGAGTATATATCTCACAATTCTTTTTCTCAGAATTGCGAGTTTAAATCTGTTTTTTTTCTCAGAATTGCGAGATATAAACTGAGATGAAAAAAGTCAGAATTGTGAGTATATATGAGTTACAATTTTTTTTTCTCGCAATTGCAAGCTTACATCCCGCAATTCTGACTTTTTTTGTAAAAATTGTGATATAAACTTAAATCTATGTAAAGAAACTTCTTAAAGAAAGTCAGAATTGCGAGGTTTGTATCACAATTCTGAGAAAAAACGTCAGAATTGTCAGTATATAGGAGTTTATTTCTCAGAATTGTGGGTTTAAATTTGTGTTTTTTCCTCTAATATCAAGTTTATATCACAATTCTGAGAAAAAAAGTCAGATTTGGGAGTTTAAATCACAATTCTTAGGAAAAAAAGTCAGACTTTATCAGAATTGTGCATTCAAATATATTTTTATCTCTCAATTGCGAGTTTATATCGCACATTTTTGAGAAAAATAGTCAGAATCTCACAATTTTGACTATTTCTCAGAATTGCGACTTTGTTTCTCAGAATTTCAAGTTTAAATCTAGAGTTTTTTTCTTTGCAGTTACGAGTTTTTAGAATTGTGCGTACATATCTCACAATTTTGACTTCTCAGAATTGCGACTTTGTATCTCATAATCGCATGTATATATTAATTCTGAGGAAAAAGTCAGAATTGTAACAAACTTGCAATTCTGAGGAAAAAAAGGCAGAATTGTGAGTCGCAATTACCTTTTTTATTTTATTCAGGAGAAAAACAGCAGTGTGGAATACAAAAATGCCGTTTAGTTGACTTTTCCCTTAGTTTAGGCTTTAAGATATTATACAGGTAAAATTATCAATATGTTTCCACTCAAATCATTTCATGTCCATGTAAATATTTATTTGGTGAGTAGTTGTGTAATAATAATAGTATGATTTATTAATGTGAAGAGCATGTTACCAGACAAATAGATGCTCATGGGGAGCTCTGGTCCAAAGTCTAACGGGGGCTTAGAGTAAAGTTCAAAATCCTGATATCTGTGGATCCATGGCAGCCTGGATCTGGAAAGCGTTGGCTTCAGTTTGTTCCCATGGAGAATGTTTTCTCTCCAAGGCTGTGAACAACAACAAAAAAATAATAATAATCCTATGTTTAAAAGATCTGATAATAAAAAGTTTATGCTTTTGTATAAACATAAACATGCATGCTTATTTGCTCAAATAGGAGAAATTGCTAATGATAACATCAATCTGTCATCTGTAAGGTTCACATTTTTAGGTGCTATGCTCATGTTCCGCAGGGAACAATAAGTTACAGACTCCGAAAGGCTGATAAATCAATTTCAGGCAAGTGCATGCTTCTAGATAACGCTGTGTGTCCCATGATTCAATCAGCATTAGCCCTGTCACCGTACTTGCAACTAAATACTGTCTTAAGCTCTGGGGATCTGTAAAGAGGTGGGCAAAGGAGGTAAACATCAGTAAAACTCTATCTTTTTGCTTAAGCTCTTAGGAATGTCCATAAAGTTGACATTGCACTGGGAAAGAAACATGACACAGTTGGGGGGTAACTGCGGTATGGCATGACCTCAACAGCACCTTTTTCAGCTCCTCTATCCGAGCATCGTCTGGCCGCTTTGGATGCTGGTTAGATTCAATACTGCTCTTAAAACCTGGGTAAGAGAAGCGAATACAAGTGGAATCCTAGAAAGAGAATTTTATATGAGAACAATTTATTTTGGTGGTGGGTTTTTTTTAAGCTTAGAATGTAATGAAAATAATGCCAACCTTGGAAAGTTCTCTGTAGAGTAGTTCTCCACCCTGATTTGGAGAGTTCATTGTTTGAGCATTGATGGTCTGGCCATGAGTAATATTAGTCAAAAACACATTAGACTTTGACTTTTGTAAGTCACTACTCGCTCTGTGTATGTCTTCGATATTTACCTAAAATAAAAAATGCATTCAATCAACCGCTAACTCTGTTTCTCCCCCTTCTAGAGGTAATTTGTTAAGCATTTCAGTCATTCATTACCTGGATGAAGTCCTTCCCATTTTTACCCTCATTCTGTTTCCATTGAAAATATTCTCTGTTGAAGTTGTCTAAAGGTATGTGAGTTCTCTTTTTAATGTTATGATGATCAGGTGTATCCTGGGATTGCTGGTTCTCTGTCACCAACCATAGCTCTCCTTTCCCAAGATCCAATCCAAACTCCTCGCTTAAGCTTAGAACCATGTCGGCTGATGGGAACAGGTCATGGTGTACTACTTCTTGAAGCCTCTTGACTTGGCAGATGTGGCTTATTCTAAAAGGTTAGTTACATTTTCTTAAACAATATCTGAGTATTTCACTATTTGTTAACATTTTGAATTTGTAGTCAAAAACAAACTTGTTCAAGACCCAGAAAGGTAGTAAGGACATTGTTAAAATAGTTCATGTGACATCAGTGGTTCAACCATAATTTTATAAAGCTATGAGAATACTTTTTCACAAAAAGTATTCTTGTACAGTTGAAGTCAAAAGTTTACATGCACCTTGCAGAATCTGCAAAATGTTAATTATTTTACCAAAATGAGAGGGATCATACAAAATGCATGTTATTTTTTATTTATTACTGACCTGAATAAGATATTTCACGTAAAAGACATTTCCATATAGTCTGCAAGAGAAAATAATAGTTAAATTCATAAAAATGACCCTGTTCAAAAGTTTACATACACTTGATTCTTAATATCAAGTTGTTACCTGAATGATCCACAGCTGGGGTGGTTTTTTTGTGATAGTTGTTCAAGGGTCCCTTGTTTGTCCTAAACAGGTAAACTGCCCACTGTTCAGAAAAATCCTTCAGGTCCCACAAATGATTCGGTTTTTCAGCATTTTTGTGTATTTGAACCCTTTCCAACAATGACTGATTGATTTTGAGATCTATCTTTTCACTCTGAGGACAACTGAGGGACTCATATGCAACTATTACAGAAGGTTCAAACACTCACTGATGCTCCAGAAGGAAACACGATGCATTAAGAGCCGGGGGGTGGAAACTGTTTTAATGTGAAGATCAGTGTAAATTTATTTTTTTGTCTTCTGGGAAGTAAATATCTTCTGTAGCTTCTGAAGGGCAGTACTAAATTAAAAAAATGATATTTAGACACATCTTCATTCTGTTCAAAAGTTTACACCCCGGTTCTGTTTCCTTCTGAAGCATCAGTAAGCATTTGAACCTTCTGTAATAGTTGCATATGAAGCATTCAGTTGTACTCAGTGTGAAAAGATGGATCTCAAAATCATACAGTCAACAAATAGTTTGTACTAAATAAAAAAATAACATGCATTTTGTATGACCCCTCTTATTATGGTAAAATAATTAACATTTAGCAGATTTTGCAAGGTGTATGTAAACTTTTGACCTCAACTGTTACTTCATAAAGTTGAGGTTGAACCACTGATATCACATGGACTATTTTAACAATATCTTTACTACCTTTGTAGGCCTTGAATATGTCCGTTGCCTTCCTGTCTATGCAGGGTCAGAAAGAACTCAGATTTAATCAAAAATATCTTAATTTGTGTTCTGAAAATGAACAAAGGTCTTGTGTGTCTGGAACGACATGAGGGTGAGTAATTAATGACAGAATTTAAATTTTTGGGTGAACTATCCCTTTTTATACTATCCTAAACCGATCGCCTACTGAGAAACTGTAAAGCAAAAAGGAGCTGCTCTTTGGGTGAAATTGTAATTTTACCGTTTCATGGCTTCAAGACAGGCATGATGAACCGCATTTCTGATAAACACCAGAGGCTCCATCAAAATGGTCTCAAGTGGCTTCACAAGGCAAACCGGACTCAGACCCATGTCAAGCGTGTCATACAGTCTCTCTGAGAAACTCAAGTCTGAGTTATACAGCACGGTCACCTGTTCCTCCTCATCGCCATCCAGCCTGGAAGAGATCAGATCGGTATGCATGATCTTAAGGAATTTTTGCTCTGCTGCATATTGGTAAATGTTGTGCACATGTGGAAGTGTTTTAAATGATGGCTTTCTTACTTCATAGGCACTGTAGTCCACAGTCTTCTGACCGCTTGATCTTTCAATCCTTCCAGAACAAAAAGGTGTAGAGCCTTATCCATCATATGAAATCCAGTGAGAACATTCAGCCTTTTGTTCTCTCTGTCTTTGACGCTTATTTTATGACCTGACAGGACCCTTTGAATAGTTTTCTCTGGATAACGATTTAGTTGGAAGGCAACTGCATTGATTTGTAGAATTTCTGATGTCAGTTTGGCTAAGACGGGATAATTGTTGTAGTTGAAGACATAAATGATCCGACCAAAAGGACAATCTCCTTCACTGTTGCTGTTTTCACAATGAAGGGTACGTGCTATCTCCACCTGGACTTTCAGTTGGGTGTCAGCTTCGAGATAATGACCCAGTGGCATTGCAATATCTGAGGGAACCTCAGAAGAACTACTCCTAATGGGCAATTTCAGCTTCAGATATCTGCATCCTTGGAGAAGATCTGAAAGATCTAGTTTTGCTATGCCATATGGATCATGAAGTTCAGTATCTGCTTTCATTAAGGCATTACGAGTACCCCATAAATCTTCTTTGGCATCACTGGGGTCAGTCCCAAATATAGCTGGTGTGCTAGAGGGTTTTTCCTTTTTTCTATCCCGATCATGAACTTCGATTTGAATGGGTGGACCTCTAAGAACCTCAAACAGCTTTCCAGGGCTCAGCAGACCAGTAAAAATCACATTCACGTCCTTGAAGTAGATATTAGCGTTGTGATCATGGCTTTTGGTTCTGTAAACAGCCATGTTGTGGAACTTGTACTGGCAGTAGACAGGAAGACATTTTGCCTGTTGAAAGATGAATGTGAATATTCCTACTGTGTTTAATATGTTCAGGTTGAATAATCCAACTAGTCATTTCTGAAATGGCATACCTTAAGTACATGGAAAGGAACAGGAGATGATGGCAGAGAAGAAGCTGATAAAACAGTGATGACTAGTGGATTGAGTTCAGCCTTCAGCTGCTCTGATATAAGTGGCTGATCAAGAGTGATATTCAAGAATCCCTCTTTTACTCCTCCGGAACAGAATCCCAGGCAGTCAATAAGCATCATACTCCCTAATATGAAGAGCCAGGTAGCTGATGTTTAGAAATATATACAGTTGAGGTCAAAAGTTTACATACACCCTGCGGAATCTGCAAAATGTTAATTATTTTACCAAAATAAGAGGGATCATACAAAATGCATGTTATATTTTTTTAGTCCTGACCTGAATAAGATATTTCACATAAAAGATGTTTACATATAGCCCACAAGAGAATAATAGTTACGTTTATAAAATGACCCTGTTCAAAGTTTTACCTGAATGATTCACAACTCATATGCAACTATTACAGAAGGTTTAAACACTCACTGATGCTCCAGAAAGAAACACAATGAATTTAAAGCCAGGGGGTGAATTTGAAGGGTAAATCAGGGTAAATTTGACTTATTTTGTCTTCTGGGAAACATGTAAGTATCTTCTGTAGCTTCTAAAGGGCAGTCCTAAATGGAAATATGATATTTAGGCAAAATAAGAAAAATGTACAGAAAAATAGGGCGATCAGAGTTTACTAGCATTTAAAGGAACATGCAACAGAATAGCCCGCACTAAAAAGGGCTGATTTTGACAAGGTAAAAAGAGTGTTTTTTACACTACCATTGAGAAAGTTTAACCAAAGTATGTCTCATTAAGACTAAAGAATCATATCAACTTGTGGAAAATGGGCAACTGATGACCCCTTTAATGCATTTTTCCTTCTGGAGCATCTGTGAGTGTTTGAACCTTCTGTAATAGTTGCATATGAGTCCCTCAGTTGTCCTCAGTGTGAAAAGATGGATCTTAAAATCATACAGTTATTGTTGAGAAGGGTTCAAATACACAAAATGCTGAAAAACCAAAGATTTTGTGGGACCTGAAGGGTCAGCTGTGGATCATTCAGCTAACAACACAGTATTAAGAATCAAGTGTAAGTAAGCTTTTGAATGGGGTCATTTTTATAAATTCAACTATTATTTTCTCTTGTGGACTATATGTAAATGTATTTTATGTAAAAAAAAATCGTATTCAGGTCAGTACTAAATAAAAGATAACATGCATTTTGTATGATCCCTCTTATTTTGGTAAAATAATTACCATTTTGCAGATAAAAAACAACTTTCTAATAGGAGTAAATATGTCAATATAACTATGGGAGTGTCCTCATATGGGATTTCTGTCCATAATGGATCATAGTTTGGCAAAATAATAACAGGATTGGGTAATATCCTCCATCCTCTGTCCAACCCTGCAATGAATGTGATTTGTCTGGCTCAGCTTTATGGGAATGAGGCTAAAATATTTCCCAAGCGAAGGCTTTCATCAGGAGCTCCCGCTGGGGGTCTAGATGAGACACATCAAAAGCTAAAGAAGCAGTCAGGCTTTGGTTGGTGCCATTCCACAGCCAATTAGAGGCTAAGTAGCAGGGACCCTGCAGGGAAGCCCCTTGCACAAATCCACCCCACAGCGCTTAGGAATAAGGGAAACGGCCCCTAAATGGCGAGCTGCCTCGCTAAAGTCGTGTTCATGATGTATTATATAAACAAAACATTCATTTACAGGAAACCTGTGTATAAGAACCATAAGCGTGGGTGAATACAACAGCTGTTGGCTACTAATAGGGGTTTTTCGAGCCTAAAATTCAGAAAATGATCTTGCTCCATAAGAACATGTAAACTTTAATTTCTCTTCTGAGGTTGCAATGAAGAAACTACCTGCAAGAAGAGGAGCAAAACTGAGTTCCAGTGAGGCGGCCTCCTTTCCCGGTTTTACCTCCAGGAGTTCTGCAATTTCCTGGGTGGGTTTCTGGAACAGTGTCTTCTTAGTGGGCGATGTTTGGCTCTTTTCTATTGTTAAACCACTCTTACTAGGAACTAAATTGAAAATAAAGTGACCACTGACATGCTGGTGTATATAAAAGTGTATAAAGATGTATCAAGGTATTTAGCAGTCAGTATTAAAGGGATAGTTCACCCAAAAATGAAAATTCTGTCATTAATTACTCACCTTCATGTTGTTCCAAGCCTATAAGACCTTTATTCATCTTCGGAACACAAATTAATGTATTTTTAATTAAATCTGAGAGGTTTCTGACCCTGCATAGACAGCAATGCAACTACCACATTCAAGGCCCAGAAAGGTAGTAAGGACATTATTCAAATCCCTGTGACATCAGTGGTTCAACACTAATTTTATGAAGTTACAAGAGTATTTTTATGTGCAAAGAAAGGAAAAATAATGATTTTAATCAACAATTTATTTTCTTCTGTGTCAGAAGATGTGGTTTTGTGATGAATGCGCATTCAAAACTGACTAAAAAGTGACTACTAAGCTACAAAAAATTATTTTTATGGCTTCATAAAATTAAGGTTGAACCACTGTCTATTGATATGGACTATTTTAACAATGTTCTTACCACCTTTTTGGGCCTTAAACATGTCAGTTGCGTTCCTCTCTATGCAGGGTCAGAAAATGCTTGGATTTCATCAAAAATATCTTAATTTGTGTTCTGAAGATGAACAAAGATCTTAAAGGTTTGGAAAGACATGAGGGTGAGTAATTCATAAAATAAATGAAATAAAAAATAAAATGAGAATTTTTGGGTGAATTATGACCACATACACAATCAAACCTATGCATGTTGTTAATAAATCTTTTATTCGCATACAGTATAAACATTAGCATCACATACCTGTGGCACAGCGAAGCTCCAAACGCTTCCTATGATCAGCTGATGCCAGATCCTTGCAGTTTTTTATAGATGGACTTGTTCTCAGGTTCTCCTTCTCATAGATAGCTCTCATCTTACAAACCATCTTCCTGATGCCACCTTTAAAAACATTTAGCAAGAACTTTGACATCACTGAAGATTTTTTTATTCAAGCATGATCACTAGAAACACTGCATGTTTCTATTGTGCTACATAATGTTCTCCCTTCTCACAGCACTGTACCAGATGTGAGAATGCAAGTGCCAGATCTGCCATCTCACAATTATGGCTAGCACCTGTCATAGTGAATTTCACACTTGAGATTCACAGTCATTTTTCTGCCTACTGTGATGTAAATGACTGTCTTTAAACCAGTTAAAACACTATGACTAGCCCCCTTAGAGACAAAGTTCACTTGAAGTCATTATGCTCTGCGGTATCTAAATTGTAGATCTTAAAAAACTGTAAAATAGAGATGTTCTGACCAAAGTCACAATGTAGGAAACCATAATAGGAAGCACAACTGTGACCCTGGATCACAAAACCAATCTTAAGTAGCATGGGTATATTTGCAGCAATAGCCAAAAATACATCTTATGAGTCAAATGTTCAGCTTTGATGTATAAATCCCATTCAGCTTTAATGTATAAATCCCAATTTAAAAAAAAAAAAAAAACTTAATATGACTGGTTTTGCTGTCCAGGGTCACAATTAATAAAGCAGGGTTAAATCATACCCATTTGTTCTGGATCCTCTCCGGACTTCTCCTGTGGCAGTCTGAAGGCTTTGGGTCTGTCATTCCTGGCTTTGAAAGACACCTTGTCTTTGCTGTCCCATACTATAACGCTGATCTTATGGGAGGCCATTTTAATCAGGAGCTCTTTGTTGACATTGAGTTTTAGTGTCTGAGACCAACTCACCCACACCTGGTTTCCTTCTCGCCAAGGCTTCAGCACCTTGACAGAACATATAGCAGACAATTTCATGATTATATGGAGATTTATATTATTACTTTTTGAAGAAATGAATACTTTAATTTAGTAAAAATACATTAAATTGATCAAAACTGATAGTAAAACAGTAATGTTGCAAAAGATTCACATTAACTATTTCACATTAATGCTGTTCTTTTGAATGTTCTGTTCATCAAATTCATCTTAAAATGTTTGATAGTTTCCACAAAAATATGATAATAATAAGACACATTTTTAAAGTAGCAATTCAGCATATTAGACTAATAAAAGGTCAAAGATGTGACACTGGACTTAAGTAATGGCTGCTGAAAATTTAGCTTTGCCACCACACACACATATGTGACCCTGGACCACAAAACCAGTCTTAAGTCGCTGGGGTATATTTGTAGCAATAGCCAAAAATACATTGTATGGGTCAAAATCATTGATTTTTCTTTTATGCCAAAAATCATTAGGAAATTAAGTAAAGATCATGTTACATTAAGATTTTTTGTAAAATTCCTACTGTAAACCTATCAAAATGTGATTTTTGATTAGTAATATGCATTGCTAAGAACTTAATTTGGACAACCTTAAAGGTGATTTTCTCAGTATTTTGATTTTTTGCACCCTTAGATTCCAGATTTTCAA
The DNA here is from genome assembly GCF_049309525.1 of Garra rufa. Taxonomy (NCBI): domain Eukaryota; kingdom Metazoa; phylum Chordata; class Actinopteri; order Cypriniformes; family Cyprinidae; genus Garra; species Garra rufa. The sequence continues at coordinate 15,978,268 of NC_133380.1, forward strand.
ATAGTTGTATCTTGGCCAAATATTGTCCTATCCTAACAAACTATACATCAATAGAAAGCTTATTTATTGAGCTTTCATGTGATGTATATATCTCAGTTTTGTAAAATTTAACCTTATGACTGGTTTTGTGGTCCAGGGTCACATATATATCACTAAGCCTGCATTTATTTGATTCAAAAGTACAGCAAAAGCAGTAATATTGTGAGTTCTTTTTACTATTTCAAATAACCGCTTTCTATTTGAATAGATTTTAAACTGTAATTTATTTTTGTGGTCAAATCTAAATTTTCAGCATCATTACTCTAGTCTTCAGTGTCACATGATCCTGCAGAAATCATTCTAATATGCTGATTTGCTGTTCAAGCAAAATTTATTATTATTATTATTATTATCAATATTTAAAACAGTTGAGTCCACAGTTTTTAGGATTCTTTGGTGAATAGAAAGATCCAAAGATCAGCATTTATCTGAAATAAAATGGATTTTGTTACATCATACACTATACCGTTCAAAAGCTTGGAGACAGAATATTTTATTTAAATTTTTTATAATCTTAAAAGATTTGTATTTCAGATAAATGCTATTCTTCTGAACTTTATATTTATCAAAGAACCTGAAAAAATCTACTTGGTGTTTTCAACATAATAATAATGATTGTTTTTTGAGCAGCAAATCAGAATATTAGACTGGAGTAATGATGCTAAAATTAGTTTTGAAATCACAGGAATAAATTACGTTTTAAAATATATTCAAATAGAAAGCAGTTATTTTAAATAATAAAAATATTTTAGAATATTACTGCTTTTGCTGTGCTTTGGGTCAAATAAATACAGGCTTAGTGAGCAGAAGTAAACATCACAGTAAATAAACAATTAAAAATCTCAAATGTGCTAATTATTCTTTCAAAATTGTAGACAAAAAGTGTTCAGCCCTAAACAGCAAGGTGCACAATACAAGTCTAAAGAGGCCATTAACTGAAACTCTAAACCAGCTTTCTTTTGGGTCAGTGGTGCAAATCCTTGTGCATAATTTACTAGCATTCACTGACAACACCAACAACTCTTTATCAGGTCAAAGTAGTAGTATTATTCTACATATAAATAATTGATAGTTTACAAGCTCTTGCTTAGAATTAACCACTAATTAATTCCAGTAGTTTACCTTAGTCTCATTCGCCATGTAGAGTTTAGCCGCCAAGCCAAACATTACTAGATCCACTCTGGTTGGTTCAGGGTCATCAGGCAGCATGTTGTACTCAATGCAATAATAGCCCTCAGCTCTGGGGGCCTCCACTACCTCACTGGATGCATCTTTCTTTGTCTCTCTTTTCTTTTTTTCAGAATTAGCAAGATACCCCTCATGCTCTGTTTAATTTAAGAAAAACATATCAACTATTAACTGTTTAAACAAGACAATGTAAGTTTATTTATTTTACTGATGTCAAGAAAATATATTTAAAATACAATTCATACCTTTAAAGATAGCTAATGCAATGCTGACTGTACAGGTGACAATGTAGCTGGAGTCAGTTGTAAATGTTGTTAGGATTTGTTCGTCCTCAGGACTGGATTCTGGGATCTCAATATTTGGATCTTTACTTTTGCCAGAATCAGACTCACAGTCTGTGAGTTGTGTGGAATTTGAAGACGAATCTTTGAGAATCTTAAAATCTTCATCACTTCTCCTCATGTCAGGTGATGCTGAGACAGCGCATTCCATTGTCAACTAGAACAAAAAAGTACTATGATGATACTATATGTAAGAGTTTTTAGATACCACAATACAAAAAGAAAACTTTTTTTCTATTTGATCATTTTAAATTGAAACAATTTGTTAAATGAGCATTATTATTTTATAAAGTTCATCAGAAAACTTACCTTGACTGACAGCCGTTTTCCAGCTTTCTCCTCAGCGCTACTTTTATGTTTTAATTGGTCGCACAAGCATTGGAGAACTTTGTAACGTTGGCTTTTGTTATATGGAATGCTTTGCGTCGCCGTGACAACTAGAGTCGCGCGAACATAATGAAGCGCGCGCGCTGGTAAATAGGAAACGACAAGCGGCTCATGGAACTGTAACTACAGTCAGCAGCAGTTACACAGTGGCCGATCGACATTCGACTCCTCCGGCACTTCAAAGCTTTACTTATTAGAGGGCTGAAAGGAAAAGATCATTTCTGCAACGCACAAAACTATTTCTGTGCTGCCAAGGAAAACTTGAGGGAAAGTAAAACTTTGTGTTAAAATATATATTCAAAATTTCAAAATACCAAAGTTCTCACTATATATATATATATGTGTGTGTGTGTGTGTGTGTGTGTGTGTGTGTGTGTGTGTGTGTGTGTGTGTGTGTGTGTGTGTGTGTGTGTGTGTGTGTGTGTGTGTTTATATGGTTAGGATAGGACAATATTTGGCCAAGATACAACTATTTGAAAATCTGTAATCTGAGGGTGCAGATAAATCAAAATATTGAGAAAATCACCTTTAAATTGTCCAAATGAAGTTCTTAGCAATGCATATTACTAATTAATTGCATTTTTTACTTATTTACGGTAGAAAATTTACAAAATATCTTCATGGAACATGATATTTACTTAATATTTTTGGCATATACACTGTGATATTGACACTGTGCATAAAGGTTATTTGCCATATATTTGCCATTCTTCATGAAAATTTAAATTCTGATTAACTTTAATTTATATATTTACTATATTGTATTACTATTATTATTATTATGTATCAGTATATCTTAAGTTGCAAAGTAGACTTTAGATGCATTAATTTATTTATTAGCATACACTACTGTTTAAAAGTTTGGGATCAGTAAGATTTTTTATGTTTTTTAAAGTTTTTTTCTGATCTTCAAGGCTGTGTTTATTTGATTAAAAATACAGAAAAAACTGTAATATTCTTGCAATTTAAAATAGTGTTTTTCTATTTTAATATACTTTAAAATATAATTTATTCCTGAATTTTCACCATTATTACTCCAGTCTTCAGTGTCACATGATCCTGGAACCTGTGATAAATTTATTTAAAATAAAAATATTTCAATAATATACACTACCGGTCAGTATTTTTTTTTCTTTGTTTGAAATAAATTAATATGTTTATTCAGCAAGAATGTGTTAAATTGATAAAAAGTAAGAGCAAAGATTTCTATTTTGAATAAATGCTGTCCTTTTTAACGCTTTATTTGTAAAGAATCCTGAAAAAAGTCACATTTTCCAACATTGGTAATAAAGCATATTATAATGATGTATGAAGGATCATTCAGCATGAAGTATATTTTATAATATAATTATTATTTTGTATTTTTTAATCAAATATGCGCAGCTTTGATGAGAAGAAAATACATTTTTTTAAAAAAGATAAAAAATCTTACTGATCTCAAACATTTGAACACCAGTGTATATTTAACAAGACAATACATACAGTCGTGGCCAAAAGTTTTGAGAATTACATAAATATTGGAAATTGGAAAAGTTGCTGCTTAAGTTTTTATAATAGCAATTTGCATATACTCCAGAATGTTATGAAGAGTGATCAGATGAATTGCATAGTCCTTCTTTGCCATGAAAATTAACTTAATCCCGAAAAAAAATTTCCACTGCATTTCATTGCTGCCCTTAAAGGACCTGCTGAGATCATTTCAGTAATCGTCTTGTTAACTCAGGTGAGAATGTTGATGAGCACAAGGCTGGAGATCATTATGTCAGGCTGATTGGGTTAGAATGGCAGACTTGACATGTGAAAAGGAGGGTGATGCTTGAAATCATTGTTCTTCCATTGTTAACCATGGTGACCTGCAAAGAAACGCATGCAGGCATCATTGCGTTGCATAAAAATGGCTTCACAGTCAAGGATATTGTGGCTACTAAGATTGCACCTAAATCAACAATTTATAGGATCATCAAGAACTTCAAGGAAAGAGGTTCAATTCTTGTTAAGAAGGCTTCAGGGCGTCCAAGAAAGTCCATCAAGCGCCAGGATCATCTCCTAAAGAGGATTCTGCGGGATCGGAGTGCCACCAGTGCAGAGCTTGCTCAGGAATGGCAGCAGGCAGGTGTGAGCGCATCTGCACGCACAGTGAGGCCAAGACTTTTGGAAGATGGACTGCTGAGGACTGGAGCAAAGTCATATTCTCCGATGAAGCCTCTTTCCGATTGTTTGGGGCATCTGGAAAAAGGCTTGTCCGGAGAAGAAAAGGTGAGCGCTACCATCAGTCCTGTGTCATGCCAACAGTAAAGCATCCTGAGACCATTCATGTGTGGGGTTGCTTCTCATCCAAGGGAGTGGGCTCACTCACAATTGTGACCCTGGACGACAAAACCAGTCATAAGGTTAAATTTGACAAAACTGAGATTTATACATCATAAAGCTCAATAAATAAGCTTTCTATTGATGTTTGGTTTGTTAGGATAGGACAATATTTGGCTGAGATACATCTATTTGAAATCATAAATCTGAGGATGCAAAAAAATCAAAAAGACTGAGAAAATCACCTTTAAAGTTGTCCAAATTAGGTTCTTAACAATGCATATTACAAATCAAAAATTACATTTTGATATGTTTACAGTAGGAATTTTACAAAAACTCTTCATGGAACATGAACTTTACTTAATTTCTTAATGATTTTTGGCATAAAAGAGAAATCAAAAATTTTGACCCATGCAATGTATTTTTGGCTATTGCTACAAATATACCCCAGCGACTTAAGACTGGTTTTGTGGTCCAGGGTCACAATTTTGCCCAAAAACACAGCCATGAATAAAGAATGGTACCAAAACACCCTCCAACAGCAACTTCTTCCAACAATCCAACAACAGTTTGGTGAAGAACAATGCACTTTCCAGCACGATGGAGCACCGTGCCATAAGGCAAAAGTGATAACTAAGTGGCTCAGGGACCAAAACAATGAAATTTTGGGTCCATGGCCTGGAAACTCCCCAGATCTTAATCCCATTGAGAACTTGTGGTTAATCCTCAAGAGGCGGGTGGACAAACAAAACCCCACTAATTCTGACAAACTCCAAGAAGTGATTATGAAAGAATGGGTTGCTATCAGTCAGGATTTGGCCCAGAAGTTGATTGAGAGCATGTCCAGTCGAATTGCAGATGTCCTGAACAAGAAGGGCCAACACTGCAAATATTGACTCTTTGCATAAATGTCATGTAATTTTCAATAAAAGCCTTTGAAACGTATGAAGTGCTTGTAATTACATTTCAGTACATCAAAGAAACAACTGAAACAAAGATCTAAAAGCAGTTTAGCAGCAAACTTTGTGAAAACTAATATTTGTGTCATTCTCAAAACTTTTGGCCACGACTGTACACTTTACAGTACTGTAAAATAAAATACTGTATGAATCTATTATGTACATCAGGATATTTGTTTTTGTTCTTTAGTTCATGTTTATTGTATTATTTTATTGGTATTTTGTCTATGCGTGGGTTATAGGCATATTTGCCATTTTCATGAAAATGTAAATTCTGATTAACTTTGATTTATTTAATTACTAGCTGTATTATTAAAGTTTATGTCATATATTAATCTGCAAGGCAGATGTTTGCGTTTTTATTAGAATGTTATACATTATATCAATAAATGATCTGTATATGTATGAAATATCCTGTATACCACCTCAGTGACTCTGGAATTGTTCTTTTCAAAAGTTTTTTTCCCCTCTGCAGTTGAGATTTTGTGGGCAGTGCTCCCTTCACAGCAACGCCCCCAAGCGCACAGTGCAAGAGTTTCTACTACAAGAGTGGGGCGGTCTGGTGTTCAGATGACATGAACTTGGTATGCTGTTTGTATGCTTAGAGGATCTGTTGAATCCATTAATCCATTTAGGCGCTATAAATGGAATTCTTGTAAGGGGAAAAGGATGGAAAAGTCGGACGCATGCGATCCATACAGCCGACCAGCGCGCAGGACACAATGGATAGTGAGCACTCTGGCGTATCATTACGGACTAGACCGTGGAGTGGAAAACGAAATTATAGTCCTCGCAACCGGGCTGGATCAATACCTCCAAGAGATATTTCATCACCTAGACTGTCAGGGAGATGGAAAAATACCAGCCGAGGATTTTAACATTCTTTGCGAGATTTTAGGACTCAATAAAGAGAGCGATCTGGAGGAGTGCGCGGGGATATTGGATAACCTACCCAAAGAGTTCAGCTTCAGGCAGTTTCACGCAAAACTCTGCGGCTATTTCAGTACCAAAGCTGGATGCCAGTATGAGAATGGGAGGTTGTTGGTTGGGAAGGACAGCGAGCACATAGAGACGCAGATCAGACTCAGGAGCCCCTTGAGGCGGCGCGATAAGCTGCTGTCGTTGGGTACCAGTAATAAGCGAGAAAGCGGAGAGCCTTCTTCACCCACTGTGGATAGACACGCGTCAGGTTGTAGGCAGCTGGGGTCCTGCACCAGGGAGTGCTACGAGGAAATCGTCGCCCTCGAGGAGGCTGAGGACAGGATAGCCAAACTTGAGGAGGAAAATGCGAGTCTCAGGGAGCTGGTGGAGGACATGCGAGCGGCTCTTCAGAGCAGTGATGCTCGCTCACTGGCATTACAGGTACAGTGATGAATTTCATACAAGAGATTTATTCAAATAATAGTTTATGGATATCTAGCAACAATATTCTCTGAATGAGGTCTACTAGATTATTAGATCGTGTGACTATAGGTTTAAGGGCAATCTTAAAGACGTTTTAAAGACATAAGTGTTAGTTATAATTTCAAATACTCTGTGACAACTTTAATTTATGCTGGTAATGAGTGGCAGTGATGTATATGCGTTCCAAGCCCTTACGAAGATGGTTTTACTAGAATAAGCCCCCCAAAACATGGTTATTGTAATTACAATGAGGAGGATGCTTTAAGCTATGAAACTTGCAAGATGTTTAAATAGTACAAAGACCTCTTATATGTCAAAAAATCAAGGCAAATTTGATTTATCATGTCATGACCCCTTTAACCACGATATTTGTATTAAACTGTGGTTATAAAAATAGTAATCAATCTTCAAAAAAACATAGGTACTAGACTTTTCATAAGGGATATAACATTCTACTGACATTTTTCTGTGCATCATAGGTGGGCCTGTGGAAAAGCCACTCGAAACATAAACCAGAGGGTGGCTGTTTTATCGCCCACCAGAGGCGAACAGCCCAGAAACCCAACATTTCTGGAAACCTGAAGGACATCCAGAGTTTTCTGAGAGAAGTGGAGTACATCCGGAGTTCCCGGGATGGGCAGATCGAGGAGGCCATGCTTTTCAACCAGAAGCTGGAGCAGGAGCTGCGAGTTACACGTGAGACTGTGCTGTTGCTAGAGGAATGTAACAGGACTCTAAAGAAGGAGCAGGTTGAGATGAGAAAAAGAGTGGAGGAAGCCAGACAAGCTGTGCTCAGTGGCCTCAAGAAAGTGAAGGACCTGGAGACCAAAGCCAGTCACGTGCCTGTTCTGCAGAGACACATTGAGCAGCTAGAGATGGAGCTTCTGTTCTACAGGTTAGTATAACACTTGAAGCGTCAAAACAAAACAAGTGAAACACGTAACTCTTTATTTACTGAACTGCTGTTTAATGCTCATTCAGAAGGCTTTACTAGAGATCATGTGTTCCCACAGACGTTTTGTCATGGTGAGGTAATCTGTTTTTGCACTGGGATAGCTAACTTCAGCAATCATGAAACATAAAGAAGAAATTACCCTCACTTACCACAGGGATTTCACTGATGTAAATGTAAAAGACTCTGTCAAAACATGACAGTTTGGCAGCTATCCTAACAAGTTAGGATGTTGACCTTAGCTGCAACAGTTTGAAAGGTATAATGGAAATATTACTTTCTATTTTATGGTGCTGACAGTGAAAAACGATAAAATGACAGTTTAATTTTGTTTGTATGTAGATTTTAATGAGACTACATCACATCTTTGCTAGAGGCTAATAAATTATTGTCATCTAAACCAGACTTAATGCCGTAACCAGTCTCATTGATTTCACTGGGTTAAAATGGCTCCCGCCAGAACTTGCTGGCCCTGATTGTGCAGAAGTGTGCCAACATACATGCTATTTAGGTTGGCTTGATGTGGTTCAGCTTCTCGAGTGCAGACCTTGTTTTGTTTGGGTTCGTTTAGTTGTCAACGTGTGTGGCAAATGGGCTCCTATTTTGGTTAGCTGAAATTATGCACAGCTACTGCTGGAAGCCACTCATTTCGTAGTTTGGGTTTTATACTTGGGCTGTCATTGAACCTTCCTAGTTTGCAACCTTTTAATTTACGTTTAGAAGAAGTTAGGCTTAACGTCATCTGTGTTTACATATTTTTGCATGCTAATTTTGGGACAGCATTCCTGGCAATCCTGATGAAAGTGGATTTACTGCAGGTCTGGAGTTAAAAGTGTTTTCTCTTTTGCAGAGATGCAGTTGAAGTCAAAAGTTTATATACACCTTGCAGAATCTTCAAAATGTTAATTATTTTAACAAAATAAGAGGGATCATACAAAATGCATGTTATTTTTTTATTTAGTACTGGCCTGACTAAGATATTTTACATAAAAGACATTTACATATAGTCCACAAGAGAAAATAATAGTTGAAATTATAAAAATTACCCTGTTCAAAAGTTTAAATACATTTGATCCTTCAGAAAAATTCTTCAGGTTCCACAAATGTGTTGATTTTTAGCATTTTTGTGTATTTGAACCCTTTCCAACAATGACTGTATGATTTTGAGATCCATCTTTTCACACTGAGGACAACTGAGGGACTCATGTGCAACTGTTACAGAAGGTTCAAACACTCACTGATGCTTGAGAAGGAAAAAACTATGCATTAAGAGCTGGAACATTCATTCTGGATCTTCTTGAAGGGCAGTACTAAATTAAAAAATATATATTATTTAGGCAAAATAAGACTCCTTCCATTCAAAAGTTTACACCCCTGACTCTTAATGCATCGTGAACATCAGTGAGCATTTGAACCTTCATCAGTGTGAAAAGATTGATCTCAAAATCATACAGTCATTGTTGGAAAGGGTTCAAAAATGCAGAAAAACTAAAGAATTTGTGGGACCTGAAGGACTTCTCTGAAGAACAGTGGGCAGTTTAACTGTTCAGGACAAACAAGGGATTCATGAACAACTATCACTAAACAAAAAAACACAGCTGTGGATCATTCATTTTATGTGAAATATCTTATTCAGGTCAGTATTACATAAAAAATAACATGCACTTTGTATGACCCCCTCTTATTTTGGTTAAATAATTTTCATTTTGTAGATTCTGCAAGGAATATGTAAACTTTTGACTTAACTGTATATTTCGTATGTTTCTGGATTTAGAATAAATGAGGTAGTCATCACATATAATATGTGTCTTACTGACAGAAACATTCGCTTTTATACCGTCAAGCTGCACTAATCTAAGTGAAGTCTGTGGTGAACTTTACCAGAAAGCCTTTCTTTGGCCCCTCCATTGATGCTCTTAAGCCAAATAATTCATTCCAGATCACAATGGAGCTGACACATTTGGGGAGAGTTCCATTCAGCCCGGCAAGGCCTGACCTAAACAGATTGAAAGTTCCCATCTATCTTCAAACAGTTTCCCCGCTCTAGCGAATAATGGATGAACACTCCCTGTCTAAATCCTAGCAACAACTCCTACCACCCTCAACAAGTTTAGAGAGCTCTGAGTCTGCATGCTGCCTAAGAATGTTTAAAAGCAAGTTCCTGTTTGTTTTTACATTAAACTACCATACCAAATATTTGCAATGCTGCAGACGAGTATGTTATGCCGAAGCGCTGCGATCTTTGCAGACTTTATTAGTTTGGGTGTAAATAATTCCTTGGGCTGTGCCGCTGTTTTAATATTCAGCCATAACCAGTAACAGACTTCACACTTGCAGAGAATATGTTAGAAAATTACATACAGTTATTGTAGTCATTTTGCCAGACATAGTATCTCTTGATGGGCTGCAATGTGCCAGATGACATTTTAAAGCTAAATAAAGGCTAATAAGATGTTTTTAATAGTTAGAAGTCAGTTTCAAAAAGAATACTTTTAGTCAGCAAGGATGCACAAAATTGATTAAAAATAAATAAATAAATAAATGCTGTTCTTTTTCAGAATCCTGAAAAAATGTCTCACAGTTTTCGCAAAATTATGCAGCACAACTGTTTTCAACTCTGATAATAATAAGAAATGTTTATTAAACACCAAATCAGCATATTGGAATGATTTCTGAAAAATCATGTGACACTAAAGACTGCTTAAATTTTAGCTTTGCCATCACAGTTTTGATGTATATATTTTAATAGATAATTGTATTTATTTTGACTCATTATTATTATACCAGGTTTTACCAGGATTTTAAACAACCACAAGTGTCATATTACCAGTTTGCAATAACTGGAATTGATTGTTTTGACGAAAGTTGAAAGTGAAAGTAATTGTAGCAGTCATGAGGCTCGTATTTCAGCTGCTCTTTTTTGAAGAGGAAATGTAAACGTGCTTTGTGTCGTAGCCACGTGCAGAGCTCTCTGGCTGGTATTTGGCAGATCAGAGCAGGGGTTTCTCTTTGAGGCCAGAACACCCCATGGGCAAGTGCTGAAAGGTCCCTAGAGTGCATCCAATGGGCACACAGCTCTCTGAAAACAAAAAACGGTAGAGGATAGCTTTTGATGCAGCTGCCAGTGGGCGAAGAGGACACCGGTCATGCTCCGTGGGTCATGGACTGACCCATTCACACTGAGAGTAATGCCTTTTATCTGAAGAGAGAGGTGTGTCCACTGGCTATTTTTCAAATCCTTTATGTTCAGACCTTAATGCAGTTCTTGTAATAACCAGACATTTTAATAGCTCACTTCAGTTCCTCCACCTGCCGCTTTAACCTTTCCATCTGGCACGTAGATAATCAACCATATTTGACACTTTATCCACATGAAAGGGAAATCTATTAAACTATTAAAGGAGTAATGGTCTTAAAAATGTTGTATTTTTAGAGACACTGTTTGTCAAATTTCTTTTTTTAAGATGCGTGATAACACAAACCTGGACCCGATCAAAGCGTCTTGAGTTGTTGTACATTTTCTCCAGATTCAGCACACCACAGTAATATGTGGTTTTGTTATTTTATTTAACGACTTCATTGATGTTCTGGAAAAGAATTTAAACAAATTTGCCCTGTCACAGAATGTTTGGTTATTTCATGCCTTCCAGATTCTTCATGTGCATCCTTTTATTTTTAATATACACTCCCATTTAAAAAATTGGGGTCAGTTACATTACAAGAATGTTCTTTTTTCACAGAGACTGCATTTATTATTAAAAACACAGTCAAAAAAGCAATATTGTGAAAAATTATGAGAATTTAAAATAATTTTCTATTTTAATATATATTTAAATGTAATTTATTCCTGTGATGGCAAAGCTGACATTTCAACAGGCATTACTCCAGTTTTCAGTGTCACATGACTCTTAAGAAATGATTCTAATATGCTGATTTGCTGCTCAAGAAACATTTCTTATTATCAGTGTTGAAAACAGTTGTGCTGCTTAATATTTTTGTGGAAACCATGATAAACTACCACTGAAACATTTCTTAAGAAATAATTGTATTTCTTTTATTCAGCAAAGATACATTAAATTGATCAAAAGTAGCAGTAAAGACATTTATGATGTTACAAAAAAATTCCATTTCAAATAAAGTTGAAGTCAAAAGTTTACATACACCATGCATAATCTGCAAAATGGTAATTATATTACCAAAACAAGAGGGATCATACAAAATGCATGTTATTATTTATTTAATACTGACCTGAATAAGATATTTCACATAAAAGATGTTTACAATAGAAAATAATAGTTGAATTTATAAAAATGACCCTGTTCAAAAGTTTACATACACTTGATTCTTAACACTGTGTTGTTACCTGAATGATCCACAGCTGTTTTTTTTTTTTTTTGTTTTTTTGTTTTTTGTTGTTTAGTGATAGTTGTTCACGAGTCCCTTGTTTGTCCTGAACAAAAGGTTTAAATGCTCACTGATACTTCAGAAGGAAACATGATGCATTACCAGTCAGGGGTGAAAACTTTTTTAATTTGAAGATCAGGATAAATGTAACTTATTTTGTCTTCTGGGGAACATGTAATCATCTTCTGTAGCTTCTGAGGGGCAGTACTAAATGAAAAAAATATGATATTTAGGCAAAATAAGAAAAATGTACACATCCTCATTCTGTTCCTCCGTTCTTAATGAATTGTTTTTCCTTCTGAAGCATCAGTGAGTGTTTGAACCGTCTGTAATAGTTGCATATGAGGCCCTCAGATGTCCTCAGTGTGAAAAGATGGATCTCAAAATCATACGGTCATTGTTGGAAAGGGTTCAAATACACAAAAATGCTAAAAAAAAAAAAAAAAATTGTGAGACCTGAAGGATTTTTTTAAAAAACAGTTTAACCGTTCAGGACAAACAAGGAACTATTATTTTCTCCTGTGGACTATATGTAAACGTCTTTTATGTGAAATATCTTATTCAGGTCAGTAATAAATAAAAAAATAACATTTCGTAATATTTCTCTTAATTTGGTAAAATAACATTGTGCAGATTCTGCAAAGCGTATGTAAACTTTTGACTTCAACCTTTTTTTTAAAGGCCAAGTCTTTTAAAAATCATGATTTTTTTAATTTTTTTTTTACCTGGATACCAGGATTCTTTGATTTAATAGAGTTTTATTTGAAAAAAGTGTTTTTTTGTACTGACTCCAAGCTTTTGAACGATAATATAATGGAAAATAATTATTTTGATATGCAGGCCCTGGAGAGACTTTTTTAATGAGCCATTTCCGGTCATATTCAACGCTTTGCAGTCACCCAGAACGTGAAAAAGTCCAAGTACGGATCTCACAGATATTGTGTAAGGTTTCCTGAAGGCCTCTTGGCCCTAATAAAGAAAGAGGAAGAGGTTTAGATAGAGGCCAGGTCTCATGGGGGAGGTGGTGGGAACAGACCTGATCTGTTCAGTTCATTTCCATGAAAACACACACCATCCGTGTGTGTCCTGCCTGGAGGCGTTTTTCTCTCCCTCCGAATCCAAGATGGACCGAAGCCCTCAGCCTAGACCCCAAGAGAACCGCAGCGAGGCAGACCTCAGGACAAAAGAGACAGACGGTGCGAGAGGAACACAAAGAGAAAGGGGGGGACAAGAGCCGCCATCTGGAGGAAGAGGCAAACACTCGACTGTTTGTTCAGTGGGGATGAATTTCCACCATCTTACTCTATTTATCGCTCTGCGTTCAGACGTGCTTTATGTCCCTCTATTCATACCAGGTGAAAAGCATTGGATTTATCATCAGGTCTGTGCTGACATCACAAAGACTGACGTGTTAAATGCAAGGCCGTCTAACCGCTCAAAAATAATCAGTTATTATTCAGAGACAACTATTATTTCAGCTGCGGTGCGGCCGACTCGTGTACAGTGTGTCCGGGTAACCTGTTGTACCTCAACACATAATAACAGGGCTGGACAGATGGAATGAACAATCCTTTGAAAATTCCCCTCTATTATGTCTGAGGAAGGTAAAGAAATGTCAACAAAATGAGGCCTCATGAAAATGTTGTCTTTATACGGCATGGTTTTTTGAGAATGAAAAACTCCCGAGACCTTGACTTTTTTCCACTTTCAAACGCAGCTACGAACATTTCCCCTTCTCCTCCCACCCTCGGCCAGCTGATACTCTTTCTCTGCAGACCTCAGCACTAATAAACTGCCCAAGCTGTGGGAGAAACGTTCTTGAAAACTTTTTTCGCTTCCTTTCGAACACTTGTCTGAAATGGAATAGCGCGTGAGGTTCAATCTGTTTAAGTCCCATTCTCAAACGTGTCTTTTTCATGTTTATGACTTGTGAAGACACGTAAACACTTTGCGAACCTTCTTCAAAGCTGTGTTTACCAGAACTGCTCTCGTAATAACAAAGATTCCGAACTCTGATTAATTACCGTCTGGTTCCGTTTGGAATCTCCAGACAGAACCCCCAGCAAGATCAGGTGATTTCCCAATTCTCACACCATATAGTAATAGAATAACAGCGTCTATGCATCCACACATGGTCCACGTCTGCCAGTCTTACTTAACCAGGTATCGTGTTACCAACCATGTGCCTAGTCTTAATTGTGGACATCTGTTTCATAGTCTCAAGATAAATCGATTGCTTTATCAGCATTTATCAAGGACCTCGCAACATCCGGGCAGATATAATCTTGTTATTTATGTGCTTGTTTAACATATACGATTGTCTCATCCTTCTAAATTCATTCCGAGTCTTCATTCCACTGAAATACTTTGAAAGTAAACTGGCTGCAAGAGGGGGTCTGCAAGTTCAGATCCTGCTGTAATAAACACAGGAAGTGCACGTCTAAACCACAAACAGCTGGGCTCACCCCACGTTAGTACATCACTCCGGTCCAGTGTAAATATAGTCGCAAGATAGAAACCTATTGTTAGCAGCTTGACCACCAAAATAGAGTCCTCGTTCAAGGCGAGAGCTGAGACGTGCAGCCAAAAGTGATACACAGACTAATGAGATACAGGCTTTGCCACAGTTCTGTCTTGCATCTGTTTTGGTTTTGTAACTTCCCCTAAATTTTCTGAAAAAAAAAAAAAAAGCAAGAAAGCATGAACTCAATGCAGAAAGCATTGCATGATGAGTAAGTGTTGTCTTTTTCCTGTTTAAACACATGTAAGTAGTATTTTTAGCCTGTTTGAGGTTCAATACGTAACGTAAAGTTCTCAGTGCAATAGGTAATGTCCAATCCACCTCCACCTTTCCAGTAAAGGAAAACTGGGACACTTTTAGGTCTTTATATTGCATAAAAAGCATCCTGCTTTGAGTCTACATTCTAATAATCCTAAAGAATATCAAATGCCATTTCATTCATGTCTTCTGTTAGTGTTCACTAAATAGCAAGTTTGCTTTGTATAAGGTGGATGTTTGGAAGACAGCGGAGATGGAATCAAACAGAATGGAATTAGCGGCTGGGGGAGCTAACGTATGCCAGATGGAGGTTCTGTCAAATTTGGGCTTTGTGTTTGTCTTATCCAGACATATGCTCTGTTCTCTCTTCGTGAGCGCTATGAAATAAAACCAGCATGTTTCAGCATTTCAGCAGCCATCTATAGTGTGCATGAGATGTTACATACTGCATATTAAATTTCTCCCATTTTGTCAGAGCTGTGGCCTAGAGGTTAGCGCACATACTCCTGTTGTACTTGATACTCATGACATGTTGAACTGTGCTGTTAGTACGAATCTGGATTGCAGTAAACTTGTCTAATTTGATTTACTGCTTGATTTTACACCCTTTATTTCATGATCACTTACAAAAAAAACTAATTAAACTAATTGTCTTATGATTTACTCACCCACATTTCATCCAAGATGTTCATGGCTTTCTTTCTTCTGTCGAAAAGAAATTAAGATTTTTGGAAAAACATTCCAGGATTTTTCTCCAAATGGGAGGACTTCATTGGGGATCAGCGGGTTGAAGGTCCAAATTGCAGTTTCAGTACAGCTTCAAAGGGCTCTACATGATCCCAGTCTAAGAATAAGGTTCCTATCTAGCAAAACAATCTGTCATTTTCCAAACAAAATAAAAGTTGATATACTTTTTAACCACAAATGCTCGTCTTGCACTAGCTCAACTTTACACATTAGTCATTTTGGAAAAGTTACATGGATGTAAATGGCCAGTGTTTACAAAGCGAACATGCAAAGAAAGTCAGATACTCTATATTAAAAAAGGTAAACCAACAATGTTGGACTACAACGCTGTTTTAGTGCCACGTTAAAAAAAATCTAAGATTGTGAGATTAAAGACGTAATTACGAGAATAAAGTCGATATAATATGAGAATAAAGTCGATATATAAGTTGAAATATGTCGAGTATACCGTCGAAATTATGAGAATAAAGTTGAAATATCACAAGAATAAAGTTGAAATGTTTCAAGAATAAAGTCGAAATTACGAGAACTAATCGAAGCAATTAAAGTTATAATATTTCCATGCCGATAGTTTTTCCGGGTTGCGTTCTTTGCAGAAGTGGCTGTCATAGAGTATGAGAGGTTAAGTCTGACACCAATGTTTAATGTCAGGATTGTTACTATATTTTTGCATTAGTTTATATCCAGCTGGTCATATTGTTAGCCAGCAAAGTTGCAGATTTAAAGACGTGATGTAAGAAAGCAA
This sequence comes from Garra rufa, assembly GCF_049309525.1. Lineage (NCBI taxonomy): Eukaryota > Metazoa > Chordata > Actinopteri > Cypriniformes > Cyprinidae > Garra > Garra rufa. The sequence continues at coordinate 15,994,520 of NC_133380.1, forward strand.
ACTTTGTTCATTCAGCTGACAGAAATCCTGCCGCGCCACAGCGCGCCATTCATAGTTTTACATTACATCATATCTGTCCCAAATCCTTGTTAATGTTCATGAAGACTTGACCCCGGGCTGGAAGATTGAGTATTGTGCATTTAAGCGAAACGTTTGTATTTCTGTAGCTCTAATAAAGTCTGTATGCTTCATATAGAGCTATAATTTATGTTATAGCCTTTTCTTCAGGCAGCGGAAGAATGGTGGGTTTGCATCTTGTTACCCACTTTATTTCACAATGCCATTTTTCCTTGTTCTTATTTGATTTTAATAACTGATCAACAAAAATATGTATTAAAAATTAAGATAAAAATTATACAAAACGAAATTCGTTTAAGAAGGGATTTTCCACAAATAAAAACGTACGAAGTGGTCAAAAATTGTGTCTGACCCTCTCCAATTCTCCCGGCGTATTGACGTCCAATTCATACAACGTCCTTTATGACATTTACAAATTACACAAACTTCTTTCATATTATTAACAGATTAAACTGAAACAAAACACAAAAATATATTTAAACATAAATGTAAAACAGAAAATATTTTTTTAAATGGCTACAACAATATAGATGGCACTTTCTCTTTTCATTTGATCTGTTGTTTAAACTCATCTTTGCCGCTTTTTTGATAATTCTTGATCTTTGCCCGTTTGGTGATTAAATAAACTGTAGACTTCCGCTTGAACTACATGCAACGAGTTCTGTGTGTGATACCTGCGAGTTGTCCACGCAACGCAGCGCTGCACTTTTGCCTGGTTTCATTAAGGGTGGGTGAAAAATGGATTCTCCGATGCATCCTCTCTTCAACAAGCTTGTGTTTTTCCCCGCATATGGCACGTGTGCGCGCTAGAGACGCGATGGGCTTCATTGCACAGAATTTGCACTGGGAGACACGTGCGCATTGCTTGGCAGTGTGTGCTTCCACCCGCAATTTTTTTTACTTTAGATATGCCTTCATTTCTGCCGTTTGTAATGCAGTACTATTAGATGCACGAAACTAGCGCACTGACAGACTTTCACTTGCTCTTTGTGTTTGTTTGTCCTAAAAAGCTCAATTGGATGCGGTTAAATGCACTTGAATTTTCGAATACTTTTATATGAAACTGATGTACACACAGTCAGTTATGTTTTCAGAGCAGGACAAAACATCTGATATATCGAAATAGATCTGTGCATTAGTTTGAATGCAGCCTGTTAAAGCAGCCACTGTATATGATCTCATCAGTAATAATCAAACAAAAAAGAAAAACCAGTAACTATTGTCAGTAAACTTTCGGATACTTAAAAGAACACATATTTTAAATAAGTAATTGTTTTAAAAAGTAGCCTGCTCATATAATAAAAAAATAAAAAATAAAGTAAATTTTGCACAAAATAAATTTGATATAAAATGTATGTATAAAATGTAGCCATGTGCAGTAATATTGAAAACTGAGAATGTGACGCATGGTTATATTTAGTTGATATTGAAAAACGTAATTAAATTGAATCTTAATTTTAAGATGGCAGTACTGACATACAGAGATTCCAAATATAAACAAAAAGCATAGAAACTGCAATTTTACATATTGTTAAAATGTACAGATTCCCACCCCTTTACAATAAGCCCATTTGTAACATCAACTGAGATTGATGAAAGCTGTAGAATAAAAGCGTTGTTCCTTGAGTGTGTTAATTTCAACATTTACTGATATATTTTTAAATTTTGAAGTTTATTGTGTTAACATTAATGAACTATGCTTACTTTAATGATCAATATATAATTAATATTAATATTTTTATTCATTTACAAAGTATGGTTTAGTACTTTTTTAAAATAGTAGAGCACTATTTTAGTTGCCGTTCAGTATCCATTTTCAAAAACTATCGGTTAATTAATCGGTATCGGCCAGTGTGGTCCAACCTAGCTATCGGTATCGGTAAAAAACAATATCGGTCGACCTCTAGCAAAAACAACTGTGGCATCCAAAATTTCAGTCCATACATTTAATTATTATTCTTTATTTACTTTATTCTCAAAACATTTAGACCTTATTCTCATAATTTTGACTATATTGTTGAAATATTTTGACTTTATTCTCGTAATTTCGACTTTATTCTCAAAATATATTAACTTTATTCTCGAAACATTTCGGCTGTATTTTTGAAACACTTAGACTTTATTCTTGTAATTTCAACTTTATTTTCAAAACATTTCGCCTGCACTCTCGAAATGTTGCAATGTTATTCTCGTAATTTTCACTTTACTCTCAAAACATTTTGACTTTATTGTCGAAATATTTTGACTTTATTCTCAAAACTTTTCGACTGTATTCTCTAAACACTTAGACTTTATTTTCATAATTTTGACTTTATTCTTGAAATATTTGATTATATTCTCATAATTTTGGCTTTATTGTCGAAATATTTAGACTTTACTCTCAAAATATTTCAACTTTATTTTCGTAACTTCAACTTTATTCTTGTAATTTTGACATCGCAGTGCTAGTGCAATCTAGAGCATTTGTGGTTAAAATGTATATACATTTTCATATTTTTTTTAGAAAATGACCAATTGTTTCGCTAGACAAGACTTTTATTCCTTGGCTGGGATTGTGTAGCGCCCTTTGAAGCTGCATTGAAACTGCAATTTGGACCTTCAACCCGCTGGTGAAAAAAAATCCTGGAATGTTTTCTTTAAAAAAACTTTATTTCTTTTCGACTGAAGAAAGAAACAACATTTTTGATGACATGGGGGTGATTAAATTGTCAGGATTAATTCAGGAATGAACTAGAATTTTGTAGAAATCACTTCTTTGAATAGAAGAAAAGTTGAAAAGAACTGTTCTTCGAAATATAATTTAAAATATTTTTGTAATATTATAATTGTCTTTACTGTCACAGTCTTTTTTGTCAATTTAATGCATCCTTGCTGGTGGTACTATGATATATGCCCAAAAAGCTTCAATTTTTAAGTGATGCCACTGCACTTGGTTCTATTTAAAAGAAAATACGTTTCACCACCCTTGTGTTTTCATTTTGATTGCATTTTCATAACCCCTTATGCAACCGTTCCGTTCTACTTTGTCTTTGGCCAGACTTGTTTCACAGTCAGTGTTTGAAGAGGCCAAGAGTAAGAAGGCTGGATCTCATACTGAGACTTTTTCCAACTGTCTGGAGTGGATTCAGGTGTCTAGAGAGCTCTTTTAACTGCTCTCAGTGTGTGCTCGCCTGTCCATTTCTACAGACGGTGGGTTGCCGAGTCTTTTCAGAAACTCGTCTTCATTTGTTATTCACAATCACGAAGACAGAAAGCAGATCCTGTCAGCAGTATTAGTCATACACAATTCAAATTGGTTCTACAAGACTGATATTGACATTAAGCAAATGTGGCATACAGTATATTGCCCTGCATAAAGTAATCTGTTTTGAACAGTAGTGTAAATCTGTTTAAACTGCATTATTCCACTTTATTCCAACACAAACTTCAACATCCCTGTCAATGAGACTACAATTAGTTACACTGTGTATCATCATGTCTAGACCATAATATCTTACTTATTTTCCTATAGCAACCATGACAGGCCTGTTTAGGGTCTCCCTGGTGCTCTCCCTCAGCAGCTGTAGGTCATCAGAGAGCTCTCAAACCCACCTTTAACCGAGCCACCCCCCTTTTCAAACACCCCACACTCCCTCATCTGACAATGTGGATTCCAAATATTGACCTTAAAGTGTGCGTACTGCTCAGAAGCAAAAGAGTAGTGTACCGAGGGATGATTTTGTGGGCTCATGCAGCCTATATTTATGGCCGCTCTGCACTGAAGGGTTCCTCATGGCAGCAGGATATATGCATGAGTGCACCCGGCTTCAAATTCTTTTCCCTTTTTTCACTCTCTGGGATTCATGCTGGAGCAAATGGATTTCTGCAGCCTTTTTTTCCTCTCTTCTGCAGGCAGGACATTGTCATCTGGAAACATTTATTCTTTGATTCATGAAAGCCCCCTATTGCATTTCTTCTGTCACAAAGCTTGGAGAAACGGTTGCGTTGAAATGACAGAAACATAATCGATTGCATTCGCTAGCTGTCTTGACAAAACTGAAGATGTTCAAAATCTGTTATTTTAAAGTCAAATAATGTAGTTTTAATGCCTGGCTTCAAATATGTGTTCATGTAAATGACGTCAGCCATATGTTAAACATTCATCATAGTGCATACTGTGTTTTTAGGGTCTATTATGTATAGTTTTCACGATCTTTAATCTTTCTTTTCACTTTGATGAATATTATGTCACATGCCTGGCTTCAATTACCCACAACCACCTTCACTAATCAAGAGCTGGTGAAAGTATTACATTGATCATATTACTTGGCATCTTTGCTAAAGATGTTGAAGTTGTGTAGTCCTATATATGTTCAAACATTTGTACTTTAAAATAATGCTTAAATTTGCTAATAAATGCTATTTTTATTTCTAGTGTTATATTACTAGATTGTCTTAAACCTTCTGGATCTACATCTGATCTACTCTGATGTGTTATTTGACTTATTGTATTTTTCTTCACAGATCTGAAGTATCGAAAACATCGGTTCCATTCATGAGCAAACCAGACAGACGGTATAATAGGGCTAGTCAGACTGCGCCACGCTGTTGCCTGGACACGGAGCAGGATCGACACTCGCCAACGGGACGTGCAGAGACTGTGCCTGACACTAGTAAGACAAATATTGACATTACTCGACCCTTTTTGAGACTCTGCTGGCATGCAACTTGTAAACAGTTGATGCTTGCATTTTCTGAATTATTTATGAAGACCATTTCCCAAGATATCCCGAAAAAAAAGTTTGTTGGATTGAGGTCAGCAAGATTTTTTAAAGAAATTGATACTCTTATTTAGTAAGAATGCATTAAATTGATTTTAAATGACAGTGATAACATTTATTTTAATGTTGCAAAAGATTTCTATTTTAAATGAATGTTGTTCTTTCGAAATGTCATATTTGTTCTGATTTTGATTAAGGAATCCTGAATAAACTATGGTTTCCAAAAAAATATTAAGCAACACAACTGTTTTCAACATTGACAATAATTAAAAATGTTTCTTGAGGAGCAAATCGGCATATTAGAATGATTTCTGAAGGATCATGTGACACTGAAGACTGGAGTAAAGATGCTGAAAATTTAGCTATGATCACAGGAATAAATTACATTTTAAAATATACACTACCAGTCCAAATTTTTTTGAAAATTAAGATTTCTTTTGAAAGAAGTCACTTCTGCTCACCAAGTCTGCAGACTGCATGTATTTAAGAAAGCAAAAACAGTAACATTTTAAAATGTTTACTATTTAAAGTAACTGTTTTCTATTTAAATATATTTGAAAATGTAGTTTATTCCTGTGATTTCAAAGCAGATTTTTTTTGCAGCGTAACTACAGTCAAATGATCCTTCAGAAATCAATTTAATATTGTTTTGCTGCTCAAAAAACATTTTTTATTATTATTATTATATTGAAAACAGCTGAGTAAATTTTTTTCAGGTTTCTTTGGTGAATAGAAAGTTCAGAAGAACAGCATTTATCTGAAATAGAAATTCTTTGTAACATTATAAATGTCTTTTTAATATTTTAAATTGTAAAAATATTTAACAATATTACTGATTTTGCTATATTTTGGATCAAATAAATGCAGGCTTGGTGAGCAAAAAATCTTACTGTTCAAAAACTTTTGACTGGTAGTGTATACCTTAATGTGGTAATATCTAAATGAACTGGTTTATTCAAGTAAAAATGTTAAGTATTATTAGGTTACACCAACAAAATCTATTTTTATTTTGATGCGTTGCTTCAGGTGTAATGAGAAATGTCATGCATTATCATGCTCTGTGTTCATGTAGTGGAGGAGCAGCTTTTCCGTTCGGTGGAGGGTCAGGCGGCATCTGATGAAGAGGAAGAAAGATGGACCGGAGAGCAACAGAGACAAGTGGACGAGGTGAAGCGAATCCTCACTAGACTGTCCTGCTGTGGAGACAGGTACACCGATCCACTACTAACCATATCACTCACTGTGTTCACAAATGCCCTGTATGACTAACACTCTAAAAAAATGAATTCAAACATGTCAGGAATAAATACATGGCTTATCCACCTATTTCTTCCTGTAAGAGGGGGCATGGCCATTTGTAAATTTTATGGGTCAGGCTTCCGGTCTCATCTACGCCCAGCTATTTTTTGCTGTACAAAACAACTTGTTTTGCTGCTTGATATTGCAAATTGCTGTATTTAACCATTTTATTTTAATGTATTATCTTAATTATGAGCACACTGGTTTGTAGTGCAAACAGTTTTACCATTTACTGCACGTTGTTATTCTTCTCGTTATTTCCCTATAGCAGCTAATGAACCGGAAGTCTCACCAATAGGCTTACTCCTGTGTTAAAGAAAAAGGTAAATAGGGAAACATGCTACCTCATGTGTTTTTGTGTGCTCTCAGGTGTGATGAGAAAGCAGTGAAGAAGCTGCTGTCTCATTTCGGCGACTCTCGCACAGAGGAGAGTCAGACAGCTGTCCTAGAGCTGCTGGAGAGGGTTATACGACTCAACAAACAACTAGAACTGAAGGAGGGTCAGGCCAAGAGGGCAGAGATGGACACTGACCAGGTATGACTACATTCAACTGATGTTTTTTTTCCACCTTGTGCAATAACTAACGGACAGTTCACCCAAAAATGAAAATTCTGTCATTAATTACTCACTCTGTCGTTCCAAACCTGTAAGACCTTCGCTCATCTTCAGAACACAAATTAAGACATTTTTGATGAAATCCGAAAGCTTTCTGACCCTGCATAGACAGCAACAGTACTACCGTTCAAGGCCCAGAAAGGTAGTAAGGACATTGATAAAATAATCCAGGACTATAAAATAGTCCATCAGTAGTTCAGTAATATTATGAAGCTACGAGAATAATTTATTCAACAATTTCATCTCTTCCGTGTCTGTCTTTGACATGCGTTCACAAGAGTACCACAATGCATTTTTTGAGTTTATTTAGGGCAGAGATGGGCTACTTTGATAGTGAGAGGGGCATTTTTTCTCCTTTATACCAAGGGGCCAGATTACTAATCCACGTCCACACACCTTTTACACAGTTTTACTCAATTTCCTTTTAATTGAAGAAAATTAAAGTATAATTCATGTAATTTGATTCATGTAAAACTATAAAACTTGTGCGGTTATGCTAGTTCAGAAGGGAAACTTTGTTATCAGTTGACAGCAGTATTACCCCAACAAGCCAATATAAACATCTCAATTGCATTGTCTGTAAGTTTCCAACAAAAACAACTGTACAGAGGTCCTATTCTTTATTAGCTACTCACCTACAGAACATTCTCAAAACAACTTAAGATGAGAGTAAAAAAGGGCATATTCAAAAAAATTGTTATTCCAAATGGTAGCAAAATATAGCCGGGTATCCGCTGGATTTTTAAAATCAATTTCAAGACCTTTTTAAAACCTGCACTTTACATTTCAAATAAAAATAAATAAAAAAACTAAGAAAAGTGTCACAAGTATGAATGATTATATTAAACAATTATTATTATATAACAATTATCATATTAAATAACATATCTTAGTATGTTAATTGTTTAGATTTTTATAATGCATTAACTTCTTGTCGATCCACTGGTTGTCGAAAATGCAAATTCGTTATCTGCCAACAAGTTTCGCTTTTGGAACAGCAGAGATATAGCGATTTCCAAACAATCCAAACATATGAGTGTATCCTTGAACTTGGTAAAAAGATTATCTATTTACCATCTTGACTGGAAAATAGTGTTAACATAGTCAGTTTGTCGCGCCACAACCGCTAAAGTCTTTCTACACTGGACGCTAGGGCTGTCAATCGATTCCAAAATTAATCGATTCCGAGGTGTTGGGAATCGAGAGTCAAGGGGAATCGACTCCTCATTCAGAGTCGTTTTCAGTTCAACAAAACTTATATATGGGTGCCTCTCAAACGGAAGGCATGCATCCCACGAAGGCTGCATATCTCGGCTGCTAGTCATCAAACGTTGCTGAATGCCGATGTACAAAAATAAACAGAATGAAAACGAGTCATTGCTGAGCTCGTCCGAGTTTGAGGATGCAGCCTTTCGTTTGAGAAGCACCCATTAATTTGCCTCTTGCACACTAATAGTTATTAGAAGTCTTCGTTTCCACGAAAAGGTTCGGATACATCGTTTTAATGAACCAGTTAAAAAAAAAACGATTTAGAAGTTATTTTACGGTGGAACTGGCTCATGTTGTCCACAAGTATGAGCGCTGCACGACAGAATGGATCATGATGTGATCTTATTTACATCTTAAATCAATGCGGCTGGTTTTAACCTTTCTATCAGCCAATGATAATTCTGAAAGAAAACACAGAGAGCACAAATCAGTGGCTGAGAGCGCATCTGATTGACAGCTAAGCCATAAGCTCTTATATCAGTGTTGTTAAAGGTCTATTTATTTTGTTTCAGTGCTTTGCTAATTTTGTGCAAAGCATACTGGTGAAGTAAACATTATTCAGCTGAACTGTGGACATGTATTTAGACACTTCATGTCTTGTTTTATTAATGCAATAAATGCATGTCCACTGCTGAGCTGTGGGTTATGACTAATTTCATGGGCAAAGCAGACAAAATTACAATTTGAAAATCAGTCAGAGCTACAGAAAAATCGTAATTTTAACAAATGAAGCAGCTTCATATTATGAGAAGGCTACTTTCTACGACCTTTATATCCTGCAGTCATTGCGAAATTAGCTTCCTCCAATCTAAAAAACAAGAATCGGAAAAGAATCGAAAACAACAGTGAGGAATCGATTCGAGGAATCGAATCCAATCGATTCCAGAACCAGGAATCGGAATCGATTCCAAAAATTTCGGATTGGAACAGCGACAAAGCGATCGTTCCAAATCATTTGAACTTTGTGTGAGAACGTCATAAATAGAACGCGGCAGCAGTTTACTGCCGCGGATTTGTAGTGTCGCGCCGCATCCAGTGTAGACAGCAGGGGGTTCTATTGTATTTTGTCGCGTCCGGTGTAGATACATTAGTGAATAATACGGTGAGCGGCTGAAAACTAGCGAACTCTCCTGGTTGGAGATAGTATTAACATCATAAACTGAAACAATCTTTACGTGACATACTTTTTTTTCAAATGTTTTAAAATTGATCATCCGAGTCTAATATGATCCAGCAGGTCGTACTAAAAGACACTGCCGGCCGCCAGTTGCCCATCCCTGATTGTAAAGATGAGTACTGAGAAATTCTCATTTCTCTTATGTGACTGTTGATACAAAAACAAAAAATAGTAGCAAACGAATGAAGGTGCTTGTTCAGCTACCTTTACATAGCCAGAAATGCCTTGCATTTTGCTGTCAGAACAGAGGTGAATTGACGTAAAAACGAAATATTTGGATTCATTTTTCTATTATGAGCATTCCCATAGAAACCAATAATATCTGAGCTGGAGGACATGAACAGCTGAAGAACAGACCCGCATTTAACTCCAAAGAAAAACAAACACAAACACACATAGTAACCCAGCAGTTAAAATCCATATCAAACATTTCAAATACTAATGAGACATTTTCATACACGAGGGCAGAAGTTCATCCAAATAAACTTTGGCTGCTGCTGCTCTTTTAAAAGCCTTACGTCACCAGGACTTTGAGTTGTGTTTTACTTCTACATTCATGGCTGCTTTCGAGTGCAGGGGTGTAAAATTAGATTACAAGGCACTTGCCCACCAAGCGGTTGTTATGAGAACGACAGGCTTCAAAGAAAAGCCACAGCTCTCACTCACTCTCCCACCCAAGCAACCGGCCGCGTATGTGTCTGTGCGAACAGCCAATCAGATGACCGCAGGCATAAACCTCCAGGCCTTCCACAATTACATCTACACTGAGCTGTTAGAAACAGCTCAGCTGCGACGCACCAGACGTGAACTATGTTGCTAGTGTTTTTAAAAAGGCCCCACACACATTGATGGAAAAAACCATCCTCGAACGATCTGGGCATAACCGGCTTAACACGAGCGCAGGCAGCAGATGTGGATTTTTGACATATGGTCAGACAGGCCAAAAACAAGCATATCTGAACTATTTCTGTCGGAGAAATTATGCGTCTCGGCTGAATTATGGGCTATCGGAACATCTGGCAAAGATTATCCTAACCTGAAAGTCATTGTGTGTTTGAGCGTTAGTGTTTAAATCTGCGCAAGGTCAACGGTAAGTGTCGTGTTTCTGCAGATGAGGGACGCCCTGGTCCAGGAGCTGCAGCAGAAGGCAGAGGAGACGGAGCTGCTCCACCTGGAGCTGCAGATGCTGGAGACGGAGCGGGTGCGTCTGTCTCTGGTCGAGGAGAAACTGATGGATGTGCTACAGCTTCTGCAGCAGCTGCGAGAGCTGGTCAGTCTCTAGAGACTTGTCAGCTCAGTGATGCTACTGTAAATGTTTTCAAGCCACACGATAGATGAGAATTCAAATATCCTGATAGCTTACTCAAACCCATGTCATCCAAGATGTTCATGTCTTTCTTTCTTCAGATGAAAAGATATTCATGTTTTTGATGAAAACATTCCAGGATTTTTCTCCATATAGCAGACCTTAGTGGGGATCAACAGGTTCAAGGTCCGAATTGCAGTTTCAGTGCAGGTTAAAAAGTGGTTAAAAAGTATATACATTTTAATATTTTTTTAAATGGCAATCGTTTTGATAGACAAGACCCTCATTCCTCGGCTGAGGTAGTCTGGAGCCCATTGAAGCTGCATTGAAACTGCAACTTCAACCTGTTGGCTCCCATTGACGTCCACTATATGTTTTCCTCAAAAACCTTCTTTTTGACTGAAGAAAGAAAGACATGAACATCTTGGATGAATATTTTCAATATTTGTCATGTCAGGCTGGTCGATTACATCTTCATATTACAGCTGACACAAGAAATTAGGGTTAACTAAGTATTTTGCCGGTTTATTATTTTAAAATTCTATTTATTTTATAAATGTAATTATAATTAATAATTGATCAAATAAATATGTATTTTTAATATAATACATTTTAATGTAGTAATATATATATAAAACAACTTAATTATAATGTCACTTAATTACCATTTATTACAATGTAATATTATTTTTACTTATTTAATGCCATTTATTATCATTTAGTAATATCTATTTATTTAAAATACATTTATTTAATGCCGTTTATTACTATTTTTAATATGGTGTTATATTGTCTTGTTTTTGTTGTAGAATGTCTCGAGAAGATCTTTAGGAAAGATTTTGCTCAGCACATTGGAGTCCTGCAGTGATCCTCAGCATGGTAAGAGACACAATAACTTGAACTTGCCAGCTTCGCTCTTATAAAACATTCGCTGTTTAACAGGCCTGGTATGCAGTGAAAATGTGGCAGAGCTATTAGATATACAGTGTGCTACAAAAGTCCGAGACCACTTTAAAAAGCTGGGATTTATTGTTTAATTTAAATTAATTTAATTTAACTTTATTAAATTAATTTATGATTAAATGTAATTAAATTTAATTTTGTTTAATTCAATTTTGTTCATTTATTTTAAAATGGAAATGCTGTAAGTTTTGGGATTTTGAAAAAAAGTAAAACAAAAGAATTTAAAATTAGTAAACTATGTAAGATAGATTTTATGATGCTCGTGCACAAAAGTTTTGGATTTTTTTTCTAAAAAAAATCGCTGAGAAAAAGATCATCATCAGTTCATGCAGCTTATGTATATGTATGTATGTATATATATATATATATATATATATATATATATTTATATATATACATACATACTTTTTTTAGTTGCCAAGGAAACATTTCTTGTTTTTATTTAGTTTAACTTGATGTACTCAAATAACTAAAATAAAAGTTTTAAAGAAATCAGATATTTAAAATCAAAATAAATAAAATGACAAAAAATTAAATTACTAAAACTTTAATTAAATTTAATGAAAATTCTAATGAAATTGAAATTGAGAGTAAAAACTTCTAAAATTGTCAGATATTAGTTTAAAAAAAAAGTAAAATATTAGTAAAAAAAAGTCAACGTAAATGAGTAATATAAGACCACTTTTAAAGCTGGGATTTATTTTTTATTTATTTTCATTTTATTTTTTATTTCTTTATTTAACATGGTAAAAAGTTCAGATCAAAGTTCATGCAGCTTAAGCACACACACACACACACACACACACACACACACACACACACACACACACATATATATATATATACAGTTGCAATCAAAATTATTCAACCCCCCAGAGACTGCAGTACTTTACAAATAAAAGCTTGTCTGAAGTTTCAGGACTTTATAAAAAATGCATCTACAACAGTTTACTGGCATATTAAAATTGACAGTCAATATATAATGTAATGTGTTTGAGTTATAGGATTTTTTAATAACACAGCTATGTCAGAATTATTCAACCCCTATTCAACATTGCCATTTTAAGTCGTTTATTTTTGTGGTAGGGAACAAAATTATCCTAAAACACAACACAAAGGCTTTATAAACTATTAAAAACACTGAATCAGCTTGAGATGTTACACATCTATACATTTATCCCATGCATGTGCTGAAGTTGAGTAGCAAAAATGGTAAAGTCAGCAGAGCTTTCACAAAAGCTATAGAGAAGAAATAGTTTTATTGTATTAGAAAGTCTAAGGCTACGTGAAGATTTCTAAGACATTAAAAGCCTTATTCCTTAGTTTAAAGTGTGTTGTACCAGAAAACCTTTGAGGGTGTTGAACCAAAAATGCACAATTTCATAAAATGCTCTATCAGAGCAACTGAGAAAAACCTGCAATGTACAGCCAAAGACTTGCGAGATGACCCGATGAAAGGAGGAAAAATATTTAATTCCAGAGTAGAAGATGAATATAAGACAAGCATGGCTTTCATGTTGGGGCATCTTGGCGAATACCATTCTTGATCAAGAAGAACAAAAAGGTCAGCTTGAATATGCCAAATATAATTTGGATAGACCTGTGGAGTTCTGGAAGAATGTTTAATGGAGTGATGTGGCCAAACTAGAACTTTTTGAACGTATAGATTAGCGGTATGTCTGGTGCAAAAAAGGGAAAACTAATGAGCAGAAGAACACTATCTCCATGGTCAAACATGGAGGTGGGCTGATCCAGTTATGGGGTTGTTTTACTGTAGCATGAAGTGGAAAACATGATCGTATGAAGGAAACCATGGATTCTTTGAAGTATCAGGCCATTTTGCCAAAAATTGTGATGCCTTTGGTGCAAAGACCGAAGATGATGATCAATGGACTTTCCTGCAGGACAATCATCCCAAAGTTAACATCCAAATCTACTTCTGCTTGGTTCAGGGATCAGTCACAGAATGTTCTTGAGTCGCCTGTTCAGTCTCCAGATTTAATTCTCATTGAAAATATTTGGTCGAATTTGAAGAAAGCAGTGGCAAAGTGAAAACCAAAGATTATCCATGATCTAAAAGCTTTTTCAGCCGAGGAATGGTCCAAGATTGCAGTAGAGAGGTGATCAACGCTTCTAAAAACTTTCAAACAGCGTTTATAGGTGGTTTTAAATAATAAAAGATTCTGCACCAAATTTTACTTTTGGGGGTTGAATAATTTTGAACATGAACGTTTAGAGCCAATTTGTTTGTTTTTTTCCATTATTTATCAATTTATGTTCTCAGAATAACTCAAATGTGTATTAAAATACTTTATCTAATAGTGTACTAATGCCTTTGTAGATTTGTTTTTAGAAAAACAAATTATCTGGAACAAAATGTCTTGCATCTCAAGGGGGTTGAATAATTTCGATTGCAACTGTATATATGTATAAAATATTCATATATATTTCTTTATGTACTCAAATACTCAAATAGCTACAACTAAAATAAAAGTTGATAAAAAATTATCCAGAAATTTAAAATAAAAATTAATAAAGTGACAAAAACTGACAAAAACTTACTACGTTGAAATATAAAAATAAAAACTATTTTACAATAAAAATTAGTTGGAAGTTCACATAAAAAAAAAAAAACTAAACTAAACAGCATTTGGTGCGTAAATATTGTAAAATATAAGTATAAAAAAATATATGCATATATCTGTGATAGTAAAAATAAATACTGAGCTGTGCTGCTTTTGTGAAAGAAAAAGGTAGATGTACCAAATACTGTTTTTTTTTTTTTATGTGAACTTCCAACTATTTTTTCTTTTTAGCTAATAATTTATCATAAAAATGGTGCTTAGAAAAAAAAGCATTTTTACTAGCGGTCTCATACTTTTGGACCCAAGTGTATAGTATCCACCTTATTTTTTCTGTAAGAGTGTTCACAGCCATTTGTAAATTTAATGAGTCTGGCTTCTGGTCTCATCTGCTTCCAGCTTTTTTAGCTGTACAAAACAGCATTTTGCTGTGTGATATTGCAAACTGCTGTGTCTTACCATATTATTTTATTGTATTATTTTAATTATGAACACACTGGTTTGTAGTGCAAACTGAGTGTATAGTTTATTAACCCTTCCATACATCTACCTGATCTGATCTGCAGGGAAAGCACATATCCTGGAGGTGCTTAATGCTCTTTGTCATGAACTGGCTGCGTGTGAGATCCTCTCTAATGGCGAGACGATAGAGAGAGCACAGAGTCACCAGTCCCTCACCAACTCGCTGCTCATCTCCTGCTAGACAATACTGCCACCTGATGGCCACAGGACGCCTTACACAGACTTTCAACTTGGGACCAAAATTAGTCGTGTATGTCTTTGTGTTTATATTTCTGTGTATAGTTGTGTAAATCATTTAGCTCATTATCATTTATAATGAAACATGACGTGATTCATCTTAAAGCATTTAAAGCTATTTTTCCTTTTGCAATGTCATACATTGTTGGTCAGTATTATCTTAATTACACAACAGTGTTCATTACAGCTTCATCACGTGGTACTCAACTCTCAGGTATAGATTATGTAAAGCTCAATATATCAAGATTAGCTCAAGGGAAAACATCTAAAATAAAATTAAGCTTCCTCCATATCTCAAATACAGACTGGAAAGCTGTTGAAAACAGAATTTATGCATCTTCATTATTTCAAAATGTTAATTGTAACTGTTAATTGTTTTTCTTAGCACTTCTGGGCCGTTTTGTTGCTCTTTAAGGATGATTTTTGTCCATGATTTGCATGAAAAAAAAATATAGTATTAGAAAAACCTTACTGTGTCTGTGCCTCTCTCCCATCTTACAAATATCCAATGTTTTTTTCTTTCTTTCATCTTAGATGTATCAAAATGTTTTAGACAGTAGGATTTTTGATGTTTTTTTATGAAGAAGTCTCACCAAGCCTGCATTTATTTGATCCAAAATACAGCAAAAGCAGTAATATTGTGAAATATTTTTATTATTTAAAATAAAAGCTTAAAATTTTCAAATGTAATTTATTTCTGTGATCAAAGCTACATTTTCAACATTACTTCAGTGTCACATGATCCTTCAGAAATCATTGTAATATGCTGATTTGCTGTTTAAGAAACATTTTTTCAAAGAAATTAATACTTTTATTTAGCAAGATTGCTTTAAATTGATCAAATGTGATGATACAGACATTTATAATGTTACAAACGATTTGTAATTTAGTTAAATGCTGTTTTGAACTTTCTATTCATCAAAGAAACCTGAAAAAATTCTACTCAGCTGTCTTCAACAAAATATTAATAATATTTTTTGAGCAGCAAATCAGAATATTAGAATGATTTCTGAAGGATCATGTGACACTAAAGACTGGAGTAATAATGCTAAAAATTCAGATTTGACAACAGAAATAAATTACATTTGAAAATATATTCAAATAGAAAACAATTATTTTAAATTGTACAGTTTTTCCTGTACTTTGGATCAAATAAATGCAGACTTGGTAAACAGAAGACATTAAAAAAAAAAAAAAAAAAATCTTACTGTTCAAAAACTTTTGACTGGTACTAGACTATTATATATAATTAAAAACATGACTCATAATCATTTCGTACAATGATTTATACACACACGTTTTTCAAACATTTCAAACATACATAGACATACATATTTCAGTTGTTTTTTCTTTTGGTTTCAAAACATCTAAAAAGTCTTTCAGTTTTTTTTTTTTTGCTTTAAATAAAGCTGAAATAATTAAATCTATAGCATAAATCAATAATAAAAAAAAAGGTTGAGAAAAAAACATGCGTAGTGCATCACGATCCCTTCATCTGAGATTTAACAGAAGGCATACAGCTCGTATGGTGACACAGAAGAAAAAAAACAAGTATAAAGAAGAATATAATTATGTGCTATAATTGTTTAACTTCTAATAGTTTTGTCCTCTGTTTTAATTGTGCAAAAAAAGCAATTTATTCGCATCTACTGACGATTACGTGAGGCTGACTGCAGAATACTGTTTGCCAAAAGATCTCAGATGTTCTTTTGGCTCACATGTGTACAGTACAGATCAATGTGGCTTTTGACTACAGTATCTTTATTCTACAATGAGTGAATGATGAGTTATTTTTACATAGGAGCCCAGAATTAAACACAGGCTCATAAAGGCTTCAGAAACCCAAGATAGGTCAATTAATTTTATAATTGCACCTTTCCAGTGAAACAGTTTTGTTTTGAGAACCACCGAATAGGTCTGACAGGAGTTTGATTTTGATTAATAAGCACTTAATTCTGAAGTAAGATTTTATAATCTTACACCAGCACCTAAGGTCTGGCAATAGGAAATTACTACAAGCAAACCGACTGAAAAAAACTAATTAAATCTAAAATTAATCCTAAAACAAAGAAAAAACACACTCTTGTCTATTTACACCAACATGTGTTACTTATTTGACATAATTGTCTAAAAGTAATAAAATGCAAGGGAAAAACAACTAGGGCCAAATACAAAGTATTAACAGTGTAATAAAAAAAAACAACAACTAAGTTTCAAATGGGGCAAAGGGTTTGAGTGTTTACAGTTGTGCTGTGGATTGCACTGTAGTGTGACATGGAGAAGAATCAACGGATTTATTTTGTTTCATACCGGTAAGGGAGGAGCAGGGATGATGGAGAGAGAGAAACAGTAACATTTGGGTGAGCCTGCTTCCTGTTGGTGTCTCTCCCTCCCTCTGCTGTCCCTCCCATAAAGGTCGAGTGGCCTGCTTAGCAACCAAAGGTCTCCTGGGAGGCGTAAACCATGTAGAGGAAGCCATCTTCATCTCGCTCTTGTTCGTAGATCTCAGAAATAGGGGTGGACACGCTGACCATGCTGTGCTGATTGACAAGAAGGAAAAAGGCCTGGGTGGGGTTGAGCTGCAGTCTACGCCTGGAAACGAGAGACATTTAGATAACTGATTATAATGATAAAAACATGCACGTTCGAGTCAAGTTTAAAGGGATATTCAGGGTTTAACTCAATCATCAGCATTTGCGGAATAATATTCATTACCACAAAAATTATCTTCCACTTCCACTTACAGTGAGACACTTACAATCGATAGAAATGTTAAAATACTCAATGTTTTAATAATATAGTCACAAGATGCAATGTTTTTGTGTGTAATTTATAAAAAATTGTGTAAAATTATATCTAATTTAGCAATTTCATTGATATGAAAACCCTAAAACAATTGTATAAATTATTTAAAACGCTTTAAAGCACTTTTTACACAAGTTTTAAAAATAATAAACTTCACATTTATGATTTTAAGTCTTAAGAAATATAACTATCTTTATATAAATGTAATATAACTATAATTAACTCAAATGAAAATGCTCCACCATAACCACAATTTTGCCTTTTCTTTATAAAAAAAAAAAAATCTGGTTTACATTAAAATACTTAAAATCGATAGAAATGTTAAAATACTTAATGTTTTAAAAAATATAGTCACAAGATGCAATGTTTTTTATGTGATAAAAACTATAATTTGTTACAATTTGTGTAAAATGATATATAATTAGCAATTTTGTTGCTATGAAAACCCTAAAACAACTGTATAAATTATTTAAAAAGCTTTAAAGCACTTTTTACACAAGTTTTAAAAATAAACTTAACATTTATGATTTTAAGTCTTAAGAAATATAACTATCTTTAAATAAATGTAATAACTATAATTAACTCAAATGAAAATGCTCCATCATAACCACAATTTTGCCTTTTCTTTATAAAAAAAAAGCAAAAATCTGGTTTACAGTGAAATACTTAAAATCGATAGAAATGTTAAAATACTCATTGTTTTAAAAAATATAGTCACAAGATGCAATGTTTTTTATGTGATAAAAACTATAATTTGTTACAATTTGTGTAAAATGATATATAATTAGCAATTTTGTTGCTATGAAAACCCTAAAACAACTGTATAAATTATTTAAAAAGCTTTAAAGCACTTTTTACACAAGTTTTAAAAATAAACTTAACATTTATGATTTTAAGTCTTAAGAAATATAACTATCTTTAAATAAATGTAATAACTATAATTAACTCAAATGAAAATGCTCCATCATAACCACAATTTTGCCTTTTCTTTATAAAAAAAAAGCAAAAATCTGGTTTACAGTGAAATACTTAAAATCGATAGAAATGTTAAAATACTCATTGTTTTAAAAAATATAGTCACAAGATGCAATGTTTTTTGTCTGAAAAAAACTAATTTATTGAAATGTGTGTAAAATCTAATTTAGCATATTGAAATGAAAACCCTAAAACAACTGTGTAAATTATTTTAAAAACTTTAAAGCGCTTTTTACACACAAGTTAAAAAAATAATAAACTTCAAATTTATGATTTTAAGTCTTAAGAAATATAACTATCTTTATATAAATATAATATAACTATAATTATCTAGAAATCTAACATTACCTTAGATTGAGAATGCTCCACCATAACCACAATTTTTCCTTTTCTTTATAAAAAAAATAAAAGCAAAAATCTGGTTTACAGTAAAAATACTTAAAAATTGAAATGTTAAAATACTCAATGTTTAAAAAAAAATATAGTCACAAGATGCAATGATTTTTGTGTGAAAAAAACTATAACATTCTAATATGCTGATTTATTATCAATGTTGGAAACAGTTGTGCTGCTTAATATTTTTTGTAACCTGTGATATTTTTTTTTCAGGATTCTCTGATTAATAAAACTTTTAAAAAAGAACAGCATTTATTTAAAATAGAAATATTTTGTAACAATATACACTATCATTCAAAGTTTGGGATCAGACTCTTTTTTTCTTTCTTTCTTTGAAAGAAATTCATAATTTTAAATTGATAAAAAGCAATAGTAAATACTTATATTGTTAGAAAAGATTTCTATTTTGAATAAATGCTGTTCTTTTTCACTTGTTATTCTTTAAAGAATCCTTAAAAAAAAAAAAGAGTAACAGGTTCCAAAAAAATATTAAGCAGCACTGCTTCCAACTGTTTCCAACATTGATTATGAATCAGCATATTAGAATGATTTCTGAAGGATCGTGTGACACTGAAAGACTGAAGTAATGATGAAAATGTAGCTTTGCATCACAGAAATAAATTATATTTTAAAGTATATTTAAATAGAAAACTGTTATTTTAAATTACATAATATTCCTTTTTTCTGTATTTGTAAACAATTTTGATAAGCATAAGAAACTTATTTAAAAAAAAAACATTCAAAATCTTACCCCAAACTTTTGAATGGCAGTGTATATCTATCTTTTTTCTCCCATAAACCCCCTAAACAACGGCACTACTGATTTAAAACTGTTTAAAAATAATAAACTTTATAACTTCTGGCCTCATTAACTTTAAATGTCTCACCATAACAATTTTTTCGCTTGTTTGTTTTTAAGAAAATTACGTAATTATGCCACAAAATGTCGATTGTGTTTAGTTGGTATTCAACCTCAAACATTTTTATAATTCATATCCACATTTTTATTTAATTTGTTAATACCCATGGAAAATGTAATGCTAATGCAGCAGAAATTAAATTCTCATAATCACTCATGGTCATTATTTCAAGTCTGCACTATAAATAATAAAGCAGTAGCGACTCGTCGCCAAGGATTATGAAGTATGATGGGCAGCATGGGTCCAACAAAATGTTTAGTCTGATCATCTGACTTGTCTGTGTTAAAATACCTGGAAGGCAACACTGATCTACAAGCTTTCCTTAAGTGGAAAGTCTTGTTTTAAAAATATAAGAATATCACAACGGATATAAGAAAATAATACAATACAGAAAATGTGGATGTTATGAAAACAGTTTTCAAGTTTGAACTTTTTTAAAAGTGTTTGTAAAAGTCCCCTGTGGATGATGGGGTCAGCAGACACTCAAAATTGGCACACCACTGCTTTCTCCTCCCCCACCCTGCTTCAAACCCCCACCAGGCGAGTAAACAAACCGGATGAGGGTGAAACACGCGACTCAGTGCAAGTGACTAGTTCATGGACAAAAAAAGCTTTCTGTGTATCTCAATGATAGGAAAGTCACATAGGAATGTACACAAGCTGGTGTAAGAATTGAACAAGTAAATAAAAAAGAAAAGAAATGTTACAGGTCCAAACTTGGATTTAGAGATCTTATGTTTACCTTATTATCTTTACCAGCTCACTCATGTTAACATGGTCTGGGACGAGGAACTTGGTCTTGTCCAAGACGGGAAGTTGCTTTTCTCCCTTATACCTCTCAATGATCACCTGGAAGAAAAATGATTAATAAGACAAACTGATATAGTTTTTTGACATTGTCTTGAAATACACTACCAATGAAACTGGTACAGTAAGACTTTTAATGCTTTGTAAAGAAGTCTCTTCTGCTCACCAAGCCTGCATTTATTTGATCCAAAATATAGCAAAAGCAGTAATATTGTGAAACATTTTTACTGTTTAAAAATCCCTGCTTTCTATTTGAATACATTTTAAAATGTAATTTATTTCTTACATTTATCAATACTCCAGTCTTTTGTGTCACATGATCTTTCAGAAATCATTCGTATATGCTGATTTGCTGTTCAAGAAATATTTTTATTATTATTATTATTAATATTATTATATTTAAAACAGTTGAGTAAATTTTTCAGGATTCTTTGATGAGTAAAAATATCCAAAGATCAGTATTTATCCGAAATAAAAAAGCATTTGTAACATTATACACTATACCATTCAAAAGCTTGTCAGTATTTATTTATTTTTTTTGGGGGGGGGAAAGAAATTATAGAAATGAATACAGTACTTTTATTTAGCAAGGATGCTTTAAATAGATCAAAAGTGATGATATAGAGATTTATAATGATACAAATGCTTTTAATTTCAGATAAATGCTGTTCTTCTGAACTTTCTGTTCATCAAAGAAAGCTGAAAAAAATTCTACTCAGCTGTTTTCAACATAATAATAATGTTTTTGAGCAGCAAATCAGAATATTAGAATAATTTTTGCTGTACTTTGGATCAAATAAATTCAGTGCTTCTCAAACTTTTTCAATCCATGGAACCCAGTTGTCCATAACAATATTTAATCAAACAAAAGCCATGACTTTTGCTGTTGTTTCAAATTTACTGAATGAGGTATATGTATTTTTGTTTTATTCTTAATTTCTACTGATGTATAATACTTTAGAGCTGAGCATAACTAGAAAAATGTATATTCACGTAAAAAAATAATAATTTACATTTCTTTTCCTGGTCTAGAAAATCACACTTTTAAAGTTAGGCTTCCTCCAGGGTTATTAAAAAGTAAAAAAAGAAAAAGAAAAAAAAGAAAGAAAAAGAAATAATTATTAAAATAAAATAATATACATTTATTTGAGCTAGTTGCTAATGCAACATTTCTCATTTTAATTTAGGTTAACCCGATATAGTAAAAAACTCCAATTAAAACTGATATAGAAAAGGGTAAAAAAAAAAAAAAACTACTAAACTATCAATGAAAAATGCTTAGCATTAAATAATTGTAGTTAATGTTGATTACAACATTTACTAATACATTATTAAAATCAAAAGTTGTATCTATTAATGTTATGGACCTCAGCTAACGTGGACTAACAATGAACAGCTGTATTTTTTTGTTAACTAATGTTACCAAAGATGAATAAATACTGTAACAAATGTATAACACAAAAAAACATGACAAACAAACATGACAAAAACACAACAAAATTGCAAAACTAAAAATTACTAAAATTAAAAAGGGAAATATAAAAAAATATATAACTGATTATATTAATAAAGGCCACATATCCTGTTTTCCCAATACCATGGGAACCCTGGTTCTTCAAAGAGGGTAAATAAAAATAAATAAATTGATCGATTGAAGTATATTGATCTTAATGCCCCTTCTTAGACTTATTGCATCTTAAAAGAAATCTCAAGTTCTCAAGCATCTTAAAAGCAATAAGGCTCTTGTTCACTCTTAATTCATTCATGGCACATCCATAAGAGGTTTCTCACCGGAATTTTATTAGGATGCTGCTCTCGTATCTGCTGCACTTCCTTGCAACGATCAGCTGAAAAACAAGAAAAACAAAGATTTAGTACTTGTAAATGACCATAGACT
The DNA here is from genome assembly GCF_049309525.1 of Garra rufa. Lineage (NCBI taxonomy): Eukaryota > Metazoa > Chordata > Actinopteri > Cypriniformes > Cyprinidae > Garra > Garra rufa. Next base: position 16,017,129 of record NC_133380.1, read on the forward strand.
ACTATAACACTATACTAGGATGTAACTGTAAGCACACGTGATTGACATGACTGTGGTCGTTACTCATTCCTCAAAACACTACTTAGTCAATGCATTAGTAACACTTATGTAAAACCTGTTTTGCAGAAACAGGCAATAAACATTCCTCAAGCAGATTCATTATTGCTAATGTGTTGTTACCTTGTTGTTTTGATACATAAGATATACAGTATAAATATGAAAATCATTCTTCCCAAAAAATTTAACATCTAGCGTCTGTGGGATTGATAATATTGCTATTAAAACAGCCACACAATTTATTTCACAAGGGATTAGTACTCTTATTTCATCTGGAGTAACCTAATTTTATCTGAGAAGAGGCAAGCTGTTTTTTGTTTTTTTTTGTTCTAGGAGGAATATGATTGGATGCAAATGCTAAAACACAATGTCAAGCCAGTTTGCTTATTGGGACAGAGTAAGAGCTCCGACTCTGTGTCATCTTAACAGAGCCGATGTCCGGGGTCATTTATGTCAATTACATAATCCCGAAGGCTGGATAGATATGCAGAACATATTGACCTGAACATTTACAGATGGTTTAAAACAGCAGATATGTTGTTGTTTTGTTATGTTTAGGAAGATTATGCAAGGGTTTCATGCTCCTCCCTCCCCAGTCCCCACACCCTGTCCTTAGTCTGGACTATGGGAAAGAGCTCAAATTACAGCATCATTTCATTAACATGTAATGTCCATCAATTTTAATTATTTTATTAATCACAATTTATAGACATAAAAGGATTGCTTTCTTTATTTCAATCTATCAATAGACAGACCACAATACTAGTATCAGTAAAAAATAAATTAGCATCACAGATAATCTATCATAGATGTTAATCTTTTCAATACCTCGCAGCTCAAATGTGGTTAATAATACATCAGTATAAAATATGTATATTTATCATCTCTAACAAAGCAACTGTTGTTATTCAAACAGGAGGCCTATGGGCCAAGGCTAGCTCACTGGATAACGTTATCAACTGACCTCTGTCGGTTTGGTTAAAAACGTCTTTTTAAACTTAAACATATCTTTAAATATCTCTGAAGTCTTTTCTTAATCATGTCAAGCCTTATTGACAACTGTAAACAGTGTGTCACCCAGCTGCTAGCAGGCTAGGGACAAAAACAAACCTGATAAACAAACACACTTGTGCTGACACAGCACAAATAAAACTCGTCTTACCAAAGCTCCGTCTCTGTTTGAAGGGTCTGTCGGATGGCATTTCTGGACTTGAATGTGGTAAAAAGGAACTAAAAGACGTTATATGTTATTATGTGCTGAATTCTCGGTCGACTTCGCTTCTTTTCGAGCTCCTGACTGACTCACTGTAAGCAAAACAGCCCGAGACAATGTACTAAAGTTCATGACGTCATAGCCAGATTTAAAGGGACAGAGCAGCCGGTTTAAACAGGCCTACATACATAAAAGCAACAACACATTTGCAAACTATTTATTTTAATCTTTTAAATCAACGATATTACATTTTAGCAACCATTTATAATTGGTTTAATTGTTTTAGGTAACTTATAATAGCTTAATTAGGCATTTCGATCATTATACATCATTTGCATCCATGAATCTAGCTGTTTTGTCTTACTTCTACGTTATGGAACCCTTTATGTAAGACTTTGGTTTGAGCTTTACATTCCATATAAACATATACAGACAAAAAAGAAATGCACTGTTGTATAATTGTCCTTTATTAGCATACATACAGTATGTCATAGTGTCATGGTGATCCTTACAGATGATGAATAGACAGAACTTTCAAAAAAAGAAAATTAAAGAACAATAAGTTAGGAAACAAAGAGCAAATTATTGGAATGATTAGCGAGAGCAGTACAAACTGAGTATTTGTAATAAGATGGAAGCTATGAAAACTTCACTGTCCTGCAACATAAAAATGAAACACTTTTGGCAATTAAAGAAAAAAAAAATACTATTGCAACAACAACAAAGAACTCCAGACTACTCTGTAGGATTTTGAATGACAATCAGGAAATAGTCCTTGTCTGTGGAGAGAACAGAATAAAGAACATTACTAAATTATGATCATAATCACTCTACGGCACACAAATACTAGACATATTTGGCTTTGGGTAAACAGCCAGCAAAAACACATTTATATAGCATATACAATACAACTCCTATCTGCTTAGGTTTTTGTATTCTGAAAAGAAATTTACAGTGCATACACACAATGTTTATATATAGTGTACGCAAACCAGATATTCACCACAATTTCTAAACAAATGGATGAGATTCACTTGCGAAACAGACAGTCAGTTCTTAACATCACATCTGACATTTAAATGGTCTGCTGGCAGATATTTGATTAAGAAAAATTCAATAATTACAACAAGGGGGGAAAACAGATGATGTAATCATTCAATTTTAAGACAAAACAAGTAAAACACCAATCAAAGACCTGTAGATTAGCTTCATAGGCACACTAACCCAGTTGCTCTCAACCCTTGTGACTTAAAGTTCCCCCACTGTTGTTGTTTTTTTGCAGAATTTTAATTTGCCAGAATTTGATCTGCCATTCGCGGGTCTTTCATGCCAAAAACTCTGCTCATATTTTCTGCATATCAGAAAATATCTGCATTTAAAAGTTAATGACAAAACGAGTGTTTATAAAAACATCCGGGCACTTTTGGCATACTCTTTTCAGCATACTATGCTTTGGGACACACTTATTGTAATCTCACATACCATTTAGGATGAATAGTATGAACATTGGGATGCAGGGATAGCATTGAAGGTGGAAAGGAGCACTGATCATTCACTTCCCCCACCGACAATCCCTGCAGGAACAAAGACTGGAACCTGCAACCTTTGGGTTACAAGTCTGACTCTCTAACCACTGGGCCACGACTGCCATTTATACAAAGTGCAAAAAGCAATAGATTCTATTTACACCAAGTGCAAATAGCAGTATTTTCTTAGCAATATGCAATTTACACTAAAAGGAATTACGTAATTATATAATCTGGGTATCACGGACATGCTCTCTCGTTTCCTACAAACGCAGCTGCTGCCATTTTGCAACGACGGTTTTGTACACTGTAATGGATTACTAACAAACTGTTAAGATTTTAAAACATTGTCTTGAATCAATATCTTTTAATCACCTTAATTATTTAAGTGGTATGACTGCACCGTAACCCTTAAATGTCGGTTTAGTTTGAACTTGCCGCTTGCTAGAAACTGCTTTCTTCCTGGAAGTTTTGTGTTCAAATATTTCAGCTCAGATCAAATATTTTAGGTTTAATTATTTACTTTTGTGGCAAGCAGCCATGTTAAAAGCAGGATAATGTACATCCAGTCAGTTGTTAATCGCAACATAAAGCCCTTCAGTTATATGCATAAGCCTGTCAGGCTTTTTTTTTTTTTTGCAATAACCAGATGGATGTACATTATCCCTTATTAAATGGATGCCACCTTATTGGGACAATAAAGCCCTCCCTACACTTAGCTTAACCCTACCCGATACTTTATTTTCAAGTTTTTGATTATTTCCTTCATTGTTATTGAAAAATAACTTTCCGGCATGATACGAGATTTGAAATTGAGAAAGAAAAAAAAAAAAATTAGGAAAAAGGTGGATTTGAACTCGGGTCAATTACATCAACAATACTACGGTACGCATTTTACCAACTATGCCACTGAAGCGGATGTTTGACAATCGTTTTTTGTAGTGTTGATTACCCCACCCTTTGCACCAAAATAGACACCCCGTTACACATTCTTAGTCACCCTCTGGCTTGGAACTTTGAGAACCATTGCAATAACCTAACAGAAATTAGCATAACAATATAATATACATTAAGTGAACATCTCTATACCTGGAGCAATCATGATCTCATTCTTCTTTGATCGAACTCTAAGAAAAGTGAGATCATTTTGAGGGTCGATGTCCCTCACCATTCCCCGAGCTTTCATGAGCAGCTGATGGACATTACCAGCATACTGAACTGTGCTTGAGTTGTCAAGAGTGCTTTTGATGGGGATTCCTGTTAACAGAGCATATAGAAATAATGGGCCATTCTACAGAATCGGTCCAAACTGCTGTCCCATAACCAAACAAAACAAACATTTAAAAAGCATTCAAGTATTCAAATTTCAGATGTTTACTAAGATCCTTCTATTATCTATTGAAACCAACAATAAAATCTAAAATATCAGTAAGCTTAAAGGAGTAGTTCACTCCCAGAACAAAAATTTACAGATAATGTACTCACCCCCTTGTCATCCAAGATGTTCATGTCTTTCTTCAGTCGAACATGAACATCTTGGATGACAAGGGGGTGAGTACATTATCTGTAAATTTTTGTTCTGAAAGTGAACTACTCCTTTAATAAACAAAATAATTTATTGGGTATATTCAAACTAATGAAACCTTAACTTTGAAATTAGTATGATTAACTCTTTGCCTTTTAAAAAGAAAAATTGGATTCAAAATACAACACAAATACAATTTCATAAATTACACCTTATATTTGTTAAAATGTAATTGATTTAAATCTTAATAGGTCAATATAACCAGTTTTAAATGTAATTATACATTACTGTATTTCAGTAATGATGACACATTTGGGGGGAGGACAAATATTCCAAATTTTTTTGAAAGTACAATAAGAGAATTAACTGCAGTTTCTAGAAAATTGTACCTTAGATCTTATACAAGATATTCAAGATTATACAGATCTGTTTTATCAATTTCATACTGCCACATCGTCTACAAACATACTAAAACATCTGCAAGCATTTGTAATTCGCCAGATACCTTCTGCATTAACAATGATGATTCCTTGTACTCCTTTCTGACTCTGAATCCTTTTGATCGTCTCTTCCACCTCAGCCTGCAACAAACAAGAGATTAAAACGGCAAAAGTAACATGGGCAAAAAGCTGTGTATCATTGCTTGACATCTAATATCCACCGGAATAATCGCTCTGTAATATCCCTAAACCTGTCCGAAGGAAAAAGCATATATTTTTGCTTTTGTTTACTGTGTTTACTAGAGCAGCAGATGGTTACTAAGTGCCATCTCTTTAATGACAACGCCCTGCAATCAAAGTTCGTCCACAAAAACCTTAACCGAGACAATAACAAGCTAACAAACATGTACTTTCAATTATAAGCACATATTATCAGGGTTATGAGCTAAATTGTACTTGCCATTGTGAAGGTAAGTCGCTGTTTTAGACTGACGCTGCAAGCTACGGAACTAGAACTAACGTTATATAGAATGTGAACATTCGGTTATGAGTTACTGCCATCTGCTGGATTGGAAGAAAGCAAGTCACTGCAACCGTGAGCTTCTCATAGAAACCAAAAAAACTATTTTTAATCACACACACACACACACACACACACACACACACACATACATGTTGGGTTTACATGTTTTATGGGGACATTCCATAGGCGTAATGGTTTTTATACTGTACAAACCGTACTTTCTATCGCCCTACACCTACCCTACACCTAAACCTAGCCCTCACAGGAGATTGTGCACACTTTTACTTCATCAAAAAAACTCATTGTGCATGATTTATAAGCCTGTTTCCTCATGGGGACCTAAGAAATGTCCCCACAAGGTCAAAATCTACTGGTATTACTATCCTTGTGGGGACATTTGGTCCCCACAACGTGATGAATACCAGGTACACACACACACACACACACACACACACACACACCTTTTTAGAGCTTTTATTATACCATATATTTTGAGTTTAACATGAAAATGCATTGGACCTTTTTGCTAAATTAATGTCTTGCACTATTATTGGCAAATAAAATAAATTCATACATGGCTCTTCAAAATCTTGCCAAATAATTTTGTTGCATGGCACAGAAAAATTACTAACAATTTTTATATTTCTCACATTATAATTAATATGCAATGAAAAAATGACTTGCTCCAGACATGGATTATTTATTTAATTGCATCTGTCATTGTATTAGGATTCAAACACGTTACATTTAATAGATTAAAAAATTCTTTAAATTAAAGAGGTACAGTTTGATTCCAAGACTATATCACTGTCAGCCTTTGTCTCCTGCACATCCTAGAAAGACAGACATTCCTCAAGTCATTCCTCAAGTCATTTCTCAAGCAAAGTCTATGGTAGACAAAGTACACCAAATACAATGCAAATTAAAGATAAAATCACCAGATTGAAAAATGGGCATCTTTTTGGCATGGAGACAAATGACTGGCTCCGACATCTTTGTCATTCTAAGTATATGAAAGTTTTCAAAATAATAAATTAGTTACATTTCCCTAAAAATGCAAAGAATTGCACAGGCAATACCATTTGCCATTAATTAAATTGCAAATTAATTATTTGCCATTAATTAAACATAGTTATGAAAACATGTGAGGACAACTAATAATAATAATAACAATAACAATAACAATAATAATAATAATAATAATAATAATAATAATAATAAAACAGGTCAGCAGATTAACCCTTTGAAGTCAGCGTAATAATAAATTACCTTCCTGAATGCCTGACGTATTTTGTTGCGATTATTTTAAGTATTTGGCAATTGCAAATATTTGCACACATTGCTCCAAAACCCAGCAGCTCTGTAAATACTATATTTCTTTATACTGATTCCAGGTACAGCAAATTTGTTGATTATTGCTGTAATTTTTTTGCAGATTTTTAGATGTTCTTCTTGACTTTGAAAATAAACAAAGACAATTATTTTAAGCAATATATCATGTTCCATCAGAAAAGGATGTTGTATGAATATGAGACCCTGGACCACAAAACCAGTCATAAGGGTAAATTTTTTTTAAATTGAGATTTAATTTTCTATTTTATCATCTGATATGATTTGTTAAGATAAGACAAACAATGACAATCTGGGTGCTTTCAAAAAAAGGGGGGGGGGGGGAATCTAAATATAAAAACAAAACAAAAAAAATCACTTTTAAAGTTGTTCAAATTAAGTTCTTATCAATGCATATATAAAAGGTTTTCAAACCTGTCCTGAAGTACCACCAGCCCTGCACATTTTGTATGTCTCCTTCATTTTCATTTATCACACCTGATTCAACTCATCAGCTTATTAGTGGAGACTGCAAGACCTGAAGTGGGTGTGTCAGATATAAGGAAAGGGCGGGTGGCAACCTATACTTGAACACAAATTCCAAGTATGGGTCACCATACTTGGCCCTACACCACTCACCACAGTAGTGTGGCCAAGTATGACTAACAGTAGTGTGGCCAAGTATGGGTCGCACACGGAGCAGTGGGCAGCCAATGCTGCGGCGCCCAGTTGGGGGTTCGGTGCTGTGCTTAAGGGTCTCACTGGTGCCTTGCTCAAGGGTATTGAGGGTGGGGAGAGTGCTGGTTATTCACTCCCCCACCAGCAATCCCTGCCGGACCTGAGACTTGAACCTGCAACCTTCAGGTTACAAGTCCGACTCTCTAACCATCATACAGGGAGACATACAGTTTCATGAACAGGACTCACTGGCTGTATGCTGAAGCAGTGAGGTTTTCCTAGCTGTTGTGGGAGCTCTGGAAAAACTGCAATCTTTTGTAGAAGGCTGAGTTGTGTTTTGTGGCAGCTGTGTTGTCCCATCTCAGGAATGTAAGCCAGTGATAGTGTGAGACTGTTTGAATAAAAAATTAAGCAAAATCGTCCAAGCAGTGCATCAAGCATCAAAGTGACGGAAGATGTCCAGATGAGTACTCCCTCCTGGGTTTCGTTACTGATCTCCCTGAAGATAGGTCCTGCACAGACAGAGACTAACACACACAAACATTGAGAATATGCAACATCTTCAAAGCTGGATTGTTCAAACCCATACTCTAATCAGGAACATTCCTCAAGCATCCAGATATATTTTTTTTCTCAGTTAGAGATTTCTTTCAAGATGAAGATTAAAGTAAATGATCTTTGTGACCTGTCATAGTAAGTCAGAAGAGTAACTGTATGTTTTATTGTGTTGGGTGGTTTTCTCAAACTAAGGAGATAGCACGTTCCTGTAAGTTGTAAGCAGACATGTAATTTTATAGTGTTTTCACAACGCCATCAATCGGCCATATTGGCGGCACTGAATGTAAACAATGCCGCTGAACTGAACAGAACTCACAAATTTTGTTCATTATTGCTGATGAAAACAGTCAGACCAGGAAAAACATTAGGAGTATTACAGACTGACAAAATGTATAACAAATCAAGGAGAAGATTACTAAAAAAAACTGTCTGAGGAACAAAAGACGTTTGTGGTTGGCCAAACTCAACCAGGATTTCCAGGGCAAGAATCTTAACAACATTGGTGTTTCTTCTTTTCATTTCCGGTCAATAGGTGAATTGTCAAGCGAATATCTTAATTAATAGTGCTCATAAGAAACCTTTGCACTTATTAACTTTAGTTTGTCAAAATATTGTGTCTGTTGGGTTTTGGTCCGTTTGATTCTGCCCACTGCCAGTTTAACCCATTGCATTTTGACACCTCGGGTTGCCAGTGGGTGGAAAACACAAGTGTATTGAAGCCACTGAAGGCAGCAAACAAACAGGCTCAGAGATCGCAGATTCTACCCGACCTAAAATGCCTTGGCATCCATCTAAAAAGCTCTCTGAAAAAAGGAATATTAATAAATAATAAATCAACTCGCAGTGAACTTGCAGTGTAAAGGTCATTGCACACTGACTTTTTTGTTTTTTTGCACCTTTACGATGCCTTTGTAGATATGTTTGGTATTTTGAATTAAAATAAACTAAATAAAATAAATAAAATATATATATATTTTTTTTACTGCTGTAAAGCTTTACATTGCCTAATGTGACATGGCAGAAGGAACAAGCTTTAACAAAAGATTATTTTAAAACTTCAAATACACATTTTTAATACTTGCTGAAACTTGTTCAATTTAATGCTTAAAAATATTCTGCAAGCTATGGAACTAAACATTTGTAGTATGTGAATGGTCAGTTATGTATTACTGCCATCTGCTGGACTGGAAGAAAAACAGGTCACTGCAACAGTGAGCTTTTAGTTCTCATATTCTTTCATAGCTACCTCAAAAAAAGTTATTTAATAATTACAATTAATTAAATTTTTATGTATACATTGAGTGTTCTTTTTGCTAAGGGTGTTTGCCACTATACTCTAGCAAATAAATAAATTAATTAATTAATAACATTTGAGGTGGTCTCTTTTTTATCTTTTTATATAGAAAGTTTTAGTTTTAGTTTAGTTTTCTAGGAAGTTTTAGTTTTAGCTGCTGTAAAACTTTACATTGCCAAAGGTGACATGGCAGATGGAACTGGCTTTAACAACAGATAACAGAAAATTCAATTGCAGACTTTGAATGTTTGCTGCAGTTCCACTGTTGTTCAGTTTTTGTCTAGACCTTTGTCTAGACACCTTTTCACACCTGACCAAAACAAACAAAAAACTTCAGTTGATATTAGTAAGTAAACAGGCATAACTCAGTGTTTAATTTTTAATTTGACTTATTTAAGGATGAGAGCAAATGAAAATGAAGTTGCTTTTGTCCTGAATATGTAAAGATAGTGTAGGTATAGCCTGATGAGTGTGGGAGACATGAGCAGACATACTGTGGATTTATGAGCTCATTTACTTCCTTTCCAAACTTCGCCTCAGGTTTTCCACTTAATGACTGCCGCTCGGTCAGCTCTAGTCTCAGTCTACACATGGAAACTTTGACTCGTTCCATATGTGCTGCTACATGCATGACGAAGGGGTTCACGGTGCCTCTCATTTTGGAGGAATTTAAAGCAAACATGACAGAAAGACCATGTGATGGAGTAACAGCACGAAACACAAAGCAATATTTTCTACAGTTATTTCACACCATTTTATACTGATTATGCATATGAATTACCAAAGCAGTCCTACAGTGTTTTGCTCAGTGGTTGACAAAACCTCAGCATGCAGGCCATGTTCTATAACTGTGCTAATACAGACATCAGAAAAGGAAGTTTAACCACACATACACAGTTGTACTTTCTAGTTTTGATACAAACTTGTACCGCAACATTTATGTTTACAGTAAAACACAAACATGTAACTTCATGAACATGTTATAGTTTTATAGATAATTAAGAGCCTTTGCAGACATAAATGCATGTTCTGAAGTACACAGAAGCAATCCACATAGCATTCATCTCCAATATCAAACGTAAACCCAAATGAAATGTGAAAAAGTCTTCTGTTAGTGCGGCTAATTCAGGTGAGGTTTCGAATGCTCTTTCAATGCCCAGAGCCAAGGCATTCACTCTTTTATTAGAGTCAAGAATTTTACATAAAACAGAGACTCATTAGTGACGCTTTCATGCTGTAAAATGTAGATATCTGGGAGCAGAGCCATGTTCCCGCAGGAGAAAAACGCCTTTTAAAAGTGGGCTTTGTGTATGGTTTTACTTACTCCAGCACATTCAATGTCAAGCACCTCCTGGTCCTCTTCACTGTCTTGTCATGTAATAAATGCTTTTACTTCGCATTCAGAGACACTGATTTCTCAGATTCCCTTTTTCAGATCCTTGTGTTGATACTGGTTTTGTTCAGACACACACTGCGACGCATTATACAAAAACAAAGGCCAAACTGCAACTCTTAGAGCAAAAGTTTGTTCACATAGGCTTTTGCTAGCACATTATTTGTTGCTAGCACGTTATTTTAAGAGACAAGTTCCCTTGCCAACATTAAAATTGCGGTTAAATCCCTGTCTCTTAGTCATACGTAACTGGACACCAGCTATTGCCCAATAGGGGTTGTCTCATCTTGTCCATGACTGTTGACAGGGTGAGGAAATATGATCCAGTGACTATACCACAAGTGTAGTTCATTTCAAAACCTTCTGAAAACAAAACACTTTTCCCTCTTTTCTCTTTTCCTGGCTAAAAATAAAAAAAAAAACAACTAGAACATTATACTAATTTGCTTCTTGATTACTTTTTATTTTTTGTCTTAAAAAGAATCAGATAAGCAACTCAAATATATAAAAAGTGAGCAAATGCATTTATATGTGTAAAATCTTTTACCTGAAAATCTGTAGAAAATATACATCCTTTTAAATGTAATAACTGCTAAATGATGCTTTACACAGCTGCTCATTTTACAAACGGCCATGTGAACATCTCATGTTAGTTCAGTCCTCACCTGCTTATCATATTGTCCTTTAATGGCATGACCTTGGCCAAACAGTTTTTGCCATCCCTGGAAATTATTAACAAAGCTTAAATAAAACAGCAGCAATAACAACCCCTGCATCAGCAACTCTGTGTGTGTCTGTCTGTTTGTTTTTGTTGGTTATGTTCAACTACGCAAACACATTGCAACTACTACTCAACTGCTCTATGGTATTGTACGTAGCTTGTTTAGGATCCTGTCAGTCTTTAGAAATCATATCACTTACACAAGTACTCTGTGTTCTGTATTTGGTCACATACAGACAGCACACAATAGCAGTGGTTCTCTTGTTTCTATAGTATGGATACTCTCATTCTTAACTTTCATTCATAGATTCTCTTTTTAAGCAACATGACCTTAATTTATGTACACGTGCTATACGTATACTTCATATAGCCTACAACATTCATACGTATGAACATTCTTGAACATCTATACTACCAGTCAAAAGTTTTTGCACAGTAAGATTTTTGTTTTTTTTAAAGACTCACCAAGCCTGCATTTATTTGATCCAATATACAGCAAAAGCAGTAATATTGTGAAATATTTTTACTATTTAAAAGAACTGCTTTCTATTTGAATACATTTTAAAAAGTAAGTTATTCCTGTGATTTTAAACAGTGCAAATATTTTAAAACTGTACAGTTTTTGCTGTACTTTTTTTGATCAAATAAATGCAGGCTTGGTGAGCAGAAGAGACTTCTTTAAAAAAAATTAAACATCTTACTGTCCAAAAACTTTTGACTGGCTAAAGATATAACATTGCGAAAGAAAGGTTCAGTTTGTTTGCCAAATGTCTAAATTTCAATCTGCGTCCTGAGTGTTTACATTGAATTTAAGCCAAAGTTGGACTAAAGCCTGTTGAACAACTAGATATAGTGTGTTTTCTTTTTATAGTTCTTACAACATCTTAACGTGCTCACATACTGTATATGCACTAGTTTTAATTCAAATCATATTGTAAATTACTCCCTGCCAAGACATCAACAACAGTACAGTTATAATCATGGCATGACCCCTTGTTTCAAAAAGCCATGGCTGTTCAGGGAAAGCATTTAACTGTCTATTCAGCCTAAATGACCAGACATCTACAGTTCCTGTGGTATAAGTTCTAAAGTAATTAAAGGATGTGGTTAAAAGTGCATGCAAATGATTTGCAAGATACATTCGGGTTAAATGAGATCACACACATGCAACTTGTTTTACCAACCAGTTTGGTGCATTTCTTCTGTCCTATATACTGCAAAAATGGGGGTAGTAAATGACTGCTTTATCTGATGGGCGCAAAAATGGTTGCTTTTACTCTTATCTCGGATCTGTCCTGTAGTCTTCTGCAAAACTGTGTGTTCTCGCATGATGTCTCTGCGCTTGAGAAAATGGATCGTTTTTATTCCACCAAGTTAAAACCTTTTCATTTGTGCAATAAAGTGCTTCTTTCTATTTGCCCTCATTAGGTAAGTCATTTAACTTCTCTCTAATCTCTTATTTTAAGTTTCTAAAGGCTATCAGGATTCTATGTTCAAAATCAAAAAGCACATCATGTCCTCCTGCATAAAAAACCTTGGGAGACGGGACTGATAATACGGATACAAAGGTCTAGTCTTCTGTCCAGTTGTATGGAAGCTGCACTGCTTTATCACGTCAATTAATGTCAAGCTAATTCATTTTGAGTAAACACTGCACTCTGAGCAACCTCAGCGGCCTGTCAGGGAACTGCTGCATTGACTAAGCAATGGACAGCTATCAGAGAACCACACAAACCAGACACAGGACGGATGCCAAATGTGCAGATAAGCACTATTAGATTTTTATGTTTCTCTCATATTTGATTTACATCTCGACATTTCCCGTAGCTCCCTTTGCACAAGCCCTGCCCATCACAATGCGTGGAGGGAATGTATATCTTGAGCATAACAATGGAACTAAGTATAAGGCCTCACACATCGTTTGGACACTGACGTAGCTGTATTAAATAGAAATTATATTAAAAGCTACTAAGTGGTTTCACAACACGTCATCAATCGTCCATATTAGTGGCACTGAACGTATGCCACTGAACTGAATGAAACTTGCATATATGGCTGATTATTGCTGCTGAAAATGGTCAATTATTGTCATGTTTTGGCCTGTACTAATCAGTCAGACCAGAAAAAAACATTTGGAGTACTACAGACTGCCAAAAGTTATAACAAATCAAGGAGAGGAGTGCAAAAAACTATCTTGAGCAACAAAATGCGTTTGTGGTTGCGTGAAACAGGATTTCCGGGGCTAGAATCCTGACAACATTTGTTTTTTCTTATCATTTCCGGTCAGGTAGGTGAAATATTACGCTTTTATATTAATTAATAGCCTACTGCTTGTACATATCTTTACCACCTGTGAACTTTAGTGTGTCAAAATACTGTGCCCTTTCCTGCTTACTAAATCTTTCTCTATATGATTTAGTAGCTTTCACACATTTTTTCTGTGGTTTAGACAGCATAAATTAGCAGAACAATATATTCAGTTGTACATTTTCCATGCAATCTATGTTGTTGTTTACATCCGAGTATATCCAAAATGGCCACGCGATCGGGTAACTGACCAAATTGTGGCATAAGTGCATAAGTGTAATTTTTTACTAACGTCCACTACTGCACAACAAACTGTTATTTTTCTTTTATTATTATCAGGACACAACCCAGCTTAGACTCAAACCTTGTTGTAAAGCACACTATAAACCTCTAACAAAGGGTTTCGCCCTTAAAGGAGTAGTTCACTTTCAGAACAAGAATTTACAAATAATGTACTCACCCCCTTGTCATCCAAGATGTTCATGTCTTTCTTTCTACAGTCTTAAAGAAATGGTGTTTTTTGAGGAAAACATTTCAGGATTTCTCTCCATATAATGGACTTCTATGGTGCCCCCGAGTTTGAACTTCCAAAATGCAGTATAAATGCAGCTTCAAAAGGCTCTAAATGATCCCATCTGAGGAAGAAGGGTCTTATCTAGCGAAACGATCGGTTATTTCCAAAAAACATTTACAACTTTTATACTTCTTAATCTCAAACGCTCGTCTTGCTGAACTAGACAAGACGAGCATTTGAGGTTAAGAAGTATATAAATTGTAATTTTTTTTTTAAATAACCCATCATTTTGCTAAATAAGACCCTTTTTTCCTCAGCTGTGATCGTTTAGTGCCCTTTGAAGCTGCATTTTGGAGGTTCAAACTCGGGGGCACCATAGAAGTCCATTATATGGAGAGAAATCCTGAAATGTTTTACTCAAAAAATGTAATTTCCTTACGACTGAAGAAAGAAAGACATGAACATCTTGGATGACAAGGGGGTGAGTACATTATCTGTAAATTTTTGTTCTGAAAGTGAACTACTCCTTTAAGTATGCTGTCATAATAATTAACACCCTATTGGTAGCAGTAGTAGTTGTACAAAACAGCTGGTTATGTGATATAAACATAACACCCATGAGGCACGAACTACTCCATATAGAGTCAAACAACATTTTTAGACTGATAAAACTGGAATCCTCATTTCATGTGAATGAATATTGTAACATTTCTTAAAAGTGTTGTTGTTTTTTTACCTTTATAACAAAACTTACATTATATTACACACAAACTGGTCCTGAGGAATTTAAGTTGTAGTATTATTAAATGTTACGTTGTTTTAATAGTTTTGTTTCTTTTCGCGCAGTTAGTGGGAAAGTTAAACACACACACACACACACACACACACACACACACACACACACACACACACACACACACACACAGAGCGAGAGAGAGAGCGAGAGAGAGAGAGCAGACGCAGGACGTAAAGCTTGACATCATTTCTCTTCAGTGCAATACGGATTTCTGCTTGTTAGTCACCCACACTCGAGCTGAGAACAAGGTGGTAAGTAGCCTAAACTTATCCCAGTTTCTGTGCTACTGTTTGTGGTTCTATTCTAATTCCGTTTCAAATTCAACAAACCGAAACGAATATATATGTACGAAAGAGAATCTGATGAGAGCAAACGGTCTCAAATGAGTTAACGGAGTTGAGCTGCCGCCTCAAAGTTGATCTTTCTTTCGCTCTACTTTTTTTAACCCACATTGTAGCTAATGCAACGCTAGCCAGTCCAATCTTACTACTAAACAACAGGTTGTAGTTTTCGCCTAAACGATTAAACTTGTGCTGAACTTCTAGGGGAAACAGTTTGAGTCTTCGAACGGTTTAAGTCTTTGATACCTTATGTTTGTTAAACTCACACTGATACTTTACCTTCCTAAACGCTAGAGATTATTGAAATTGTGTACGGTGCTTTAAAAAGTAAAAGATACTTGTAACTTTCATTGGATGTAAACCATGGCTGTGTCTCAACTTTGAGATGCCTACTTAGATAGTTTTTGCCCTGTAATAGGCGTTCAAGTGTTCGACCGCTTGCGCCATATGATGCCCAGAAATGCTGTCTAGGTAGTAGCAAATTAGGTTTTGACACACATCCCTTGAGTAACTGAATGCACCAGTGGTTAAGAATAAATAGTTTTTGTCTAGACCAGTTATAATTTAATCACGTATTGCTCTTTCATTTTGTGAAATGTTAGTTGAGTCAGTTCAGGTTCTGTTTTTTACCACAAGACGTTTTAAGTCGAAACAAAATGTTTCCCAATTCTTCTCAAATACATACATAGCTAGTTAAAATGAAGATAATTTAAATATTGAGTTTACTGGACTGGAGATCTGTCTAGATTTGTGTCAAAGTAACGTTTTGTGTTGGATGCAGCTGTCAAAAATGCACCATAGTAACATCGACTCCCCCAAACATGGTATTAAAGAAAGCTGTAATAACAAACACAGTGGAACCTGGGAAACCTGTGTGGTTTTACAGCTTGCTTGACAGCTTCATTTCACAAGTAATTTCGCATTTGTTTTTTGTTTTTACTAGCGGTTTTCTGACATATAACTTTAGACTAGCACAGCAGTGCAAAAAATGGGTATATTTACGGTACAAAACTGGCAAGCTATGGCACATTACTGTAAAAATAGAATGATCAAGCATTTTAGAGAGTATAATTTACAGTTCTTAAATTATATATCATTATATAGTGTAGGACAGCAGTAAATGCTACCTAATAAAATTCAACTTAAAACATTGCAAGCTACATGGCAGATAAATATATAAATGTCTGTTTTTCAGTCATCTTTAAACAGAATTTTATCAAATTTACTAAAAACGTTACTTACAATGTTTTATCTGAAGGTATACAGATTACCTAAAAGGTCTTTTTTTACTTCATGAAAAATAAGTAAATAATAATTATAAAAAAAAGTTATATTAAAACTTAGATGCACTGTACTTTAAAATATGACATAACTTAATTTTACAATATTTTATGTGAATGTGCATTAAGAGCTGGGGGTTAAAACTTTTTTAATTTGAAGATCAGGGTAAATTGAACTTTTTTTTGTCTTCTGGGAAACATGTAAGTATCTTCTATAGCTTCTAAAGGGCAGTACTAAATAAAAAAATATGATACTTATGCAAAATAAGAAAATATTTACATATCTTCATTCTGTTCAAAAGTTTACACCCCCCGGCTCTTAATGCATTGTTTTTTTTTCCCTCTGAAGCATCAGTGAGCATTTAAACATTCTGTAATAGTTGAATATAAGTCCCTCAGTTGTCCTCAGTGTGAAAAAAATGGATTGCAAAATCATACAGTCATTGTTGGAAAGGGTTCAAATTTTTTGTGGGACCTAAAGGAGTTTTCTGAAGAACTGTGGGCAGTGTAACTGTTCAGGATGAACAAGGGACAACTATCACTTAAAAAAAACTAAGCTGTGGGTTATTCAGGTAGCAAAAATATTAAGAATCAAGTGTATGTAAACCATTCAACTATTATTTTATCTTGTGGACTATATTTAAACATCTTTTATGTGAAATATCTTATTCAGGCCAGTACTAAATAAAAAAAAAATAACATGCATTTTGTATGATCCCTCTTATTTTGGCAAAATAATAAGCCTAACATTTTGCAGAGTCTGCTAGGTGTATGTAAACTTTTGACTTCAACTGTATATTCTCTTTTAAAGTAAGGTTATTCATATTTTAATTTTGTAAATGTTTACAGTATTTTATTGTAAAACATAGTGTAAAGTATTGCAAGTATGTTTTGTCAATTTAAAATGTACTTTTTGCTGTATACAGTAAGGTAGCTTAGAGTCAACCAGGCAATTGGCTTTTACAGTGTTTTTATTGGTATAATTTACATACTTTACAGTGTAGTGTAGCTATTCCTGTGAGAGTTAACACATGTGAGTTGACTTGAAGGGAAATGGAAACAAGTGGCACCCTTGTTTTGCATTCTGAAGGATATTCTGGCTATCAGAGAGGCTGATAAGTGTGCTATGCTTAGAGTAAAGTTGTGGGGGATGGTGGCTTTGCTTTTTTTTCATTTCCTTGTTGAGGGAACCACACCACACGCATCTTCCTAACTGCGAGACCGACTACATAGGAAGTGTGAGACCCCAAAAGCCCCTCTGCCCTTAGCAGTCTACTCCACTCCTCTCTTGAAACTTTCACTGTAGTGTTAACATGGCCTGACTCTTTAACATGCCTTGAGCAAAACAAGCCTCTCACGCCTCTGCAAGTTAAAAAGCTTTGGCTGGTATCCAAGGCAAATCTTTTAGAGCAGGGTTTCTCAGCACCTCAGCAGTTTTGATTGCTGTTTTGTAATTGCAATTTTTTTTTTGCTGGTATTCGTTGGTGTAGGAAATAATAATGGAATGGAAAATCTCGGACACTGTTTATGTTAGGTAACACAGGGGAATATGTTTATTTCATTTGCGTGGGTTAATGAGAGTGGCTTCCATGGTACGCTTCTGTCTTGACTTTTGCCATTCAGTTTGCATTAAATGGAGACACTGATGGCAAATCTTGCACCACAATATTCCTATTCAAGTTAAGTGGAAGATGGTGCGATATAAAATTATATCACTAGATTAAAATCAGCAGTTAACATTTTAAACGCCCAGTTTTGTGATACAGGACATGGTCAGTTTGAATGTCATCTGTTTCTTTGTAGGTAGTGTTAAATTATGGCTCCTGTCACATTATTTACTTCATCTTTATTCGTCTCATATTTTTATTTTAATTTAATTTATATACAGTCAATCAAAATATCAAAAATTATTCAGACACCAGATAAAACTTTAAATATTTTTTTACTAGTGCGTTCAGGGCACTATAGTTCATTTATGTAAGTGAGAATTGCAAAATAAAGTAAACTGACATATTAAATCCAAAAATTCTTTATACAGCAGACTACCAGTAAAACTTATGATAAATTTGGGACTAGAAATTTTATTTGAAATTTTATTGAGTTAATCTGACATTATCAAGATGAATTTCTTCTGACACAGTTTAACTCTTAATTTTTTTGTCATATTATATTGCCATTTTCTAAACTATAGCGAATAAACTGATAATGTAAGAAATGTGGAAGGTGTCTGTATAAGATTTTTTTAATAAAAATAAATGAAGTTTAGCATTATTATATTATTTTTAATTATATATTAAAACATAATTATGTTTATTCTAGAATTTATACTTCAAATAACTTATGACAAACATTTAAATAACAAATATTTTTACATAAAATTTAAATAACAAAATAGCATTTTCAGCTCTGGCTGTTTTGATTATTATATTATATATTATATTATACATTTTGCATTACATGTAGCTTGTGATGGGATGAAGAACCTTAATTAAAATAATTTTTTTATTTTTAAATGTTCTCAACTCATAGCAACGTTAAAAAATTTCAGATTCAAAATTTCAGACATAAACTGCTTGACATAGCTATTATTACTATCTAGGGCCCTATAAAATGTTTTATTTTTCCCAAATTCCATTTATTTTTTTTTATTCCGTTTTTCCTATTGTAATTTTTCTAGACTGTTTTAATGGTTAGATTAATTTTTTTTAATAAATAATCAAAAAACATGTCTAATTAATTGAAATCATGTATGCAATTTAACAGCACTTTTAACAAAAATTACATTTTTACTGCCCTATGAAATACTTTGTTTTTTTTCTCAAATTGAGTTTAATTTTTCCATTTTCTTCTCTAATTAACTGATTTTATACAAAACAAAATTTTAAAAATAATTTATTTTAATAATACTTTTATTAATAGTAGTAGTATAATTTCATTAAGTAGTATATTTCTGTCACAGTTTCGTCAAGTTAAACCAAGCTTTTCGGGTTGCTGTGAAGACCTTTAATTTTCTGTTTGCATGTGATATGACGATTTTCTCACCAGAAATGGTCAAATAAAATGCTTATGAAATGACTGAGCAGTTCATGTACTCATTTATTTTTGCGGCTTAATATTGACAGACACACGTTTTGATTTAAGTGTACTGACCTTTATTTATTCATCAAAAGTTTGCCAAATTCCATGACCTTTTGCGTTATAAAGTAAATTCCATTTTTATGACTGGATTCTGCATTGCGGAAATCATACTATATGACTCTAATACAGTAATTTCTGGCAGATAACAGAATACTTCCTGAATGTTAGATTAAAAAAAATGCTTTGAAACAATATGCATTGTGAAAAGTGCTATAAAAATAAACTTAAATTGAATTGAACGACCTGTTAACAAAGACCACAACACACTATGTTTATAAAAAAGGTTACCCAGCAACACACGCCAGTCACATTACAGTAAGCAGCATGCAACCACCTAGCAAATGGCAGGAACACCTCAGCAGCCACCCACCCCCGTTGTCCTTAGAGAATCTAGTTACATTAAGTCCCTTCCAAATCCTGAGATTGTATTTACAGCCCAGATAGTTCTGAAAGGTTATGTCATTTATCAACCAATGTTTACTTGCAGCATGGTTGCCTTCCAAACCCACTGCATACCTCAAAGCTCATATACAGAAAGTTTGGGCAGAAGTCCTGTGAAAAGGGGTCCCTTTTGCTGAGTAAAGGGCACATTTCAATAAGCAATCAAATCGGAATAGTTTGGCAGGACATCGAGGAGCCTCTAGTTTCAGTAATATGAGAGTTCCAATTGATGTTGGTATGCAAATTAATTAATTCAGCTGAAAAACTATGCAAATAAAAACACAGGAGATTTCATTGTAGTGTTTTCATCTGTTCTTTGACCATGCGAAGCCAGAATCGCGGTAACTTGGCAGGGTATCGAGACATTGACATTTGCTCTGTTTCAAATCATGAAAATCACTGTTATCTTTCGAAGAAGTAACAATACACAGGCTGTCCACGTCCCAGTGCAAATATTACTTTGGCTTAATACATTTAGAGCCACTTGTAATAGTGCACTACAGCTGTTGTAATTCCTCCTGATTAGTTTTCTGAATGGACCGCTTGTTTCTCAGCTTAAGCGAAAGAGAACGTTCTAGATTCATCAGCTCTGAATTGGTTACTTTAAGCTCCTTGCATTCGTTTTGAGCATAGTTCACTTTGAGTAATGAACGGTGGGGGACACTCGTCTGTACCACCGCTTTGCTGACTAGGTGGGTTTAGCGCGCTGGCCTGAGATGTAATTCTGTTTGGTCTGTAGTGAGACAGCTGTCTGGCAGAGAGAGACGGTTCTTCCGAATCAGCTGAACGTCAGCTGATCCCACATCCCCCACCCCGTTTCCAGCGTCTCCCTGCTCTGCTGGACACGGCTCCCTAACAGATGAGGAAAGTTGTGGACTTCCTGTTTAGCATATGGGATACAATTTCAGCCCTGCTCTGCAGTCACTTTGTCTGTGGTTTCTGAGGGTAGCTTTTTTTTGCTTTCGAAGTAAAGTGGCTGTTTCAAGGATGCTTGTTAAGGAGATCAAGCAGGCTATTTAAGTGCCATGGATCAAGAGCTCTAGACTGGGAATTGTGGGAGTAGTTGCGTTTGTCAGTCATCAATCTAAAGATGGATTGCTGCATCGGTGCGATTGGTCCAACGCAGTCAGCGGTGCTTTATTTATGAAGTTTTTCATTGTGGTGGGGAGTGTGAGGGAGGTTCAGCCACATTCTTGCAGTCTCAGCATGAGGCAACAGTTGTGGTGTTTCTTTATCTTGTCTTGTATTATGTTTTTGAAAAAAAAGGACAACTTTCTTTTAGGTCAGCCTGTCGTAAGAACAGGACTGTTAAGAAAAACAAGCTAAATGATTTTTTTCAGTTAGCACTGCCTCAAAGATTGAGTTTCCTAGGTTGACTTTAAGAGGATGATTCACATTAAAATGGAAATTCTGTCATCGTTTACTCACCCTCAATATGACTTAATTTCTTCTGTGGAACACAGAAATAAATTGGAGGGAAAAATACTGTGATTGGTGCTCTTTTCCGTGCAGTTACGAGAAATGTGGACTGGAGCTCCAAAAACGCCTTCAAAGTAGTTAATATGCCTTCATGTGAGGAAGTGACTAAACTTAAGTTGTTATTCACTGAAATCTAGCTAAATTCAAATAACAAAAAATTATTTAACGCAGGGTAGCCACCCTACTCTGCTGCTTCTGTCTTTTTTTTTTTTTCTTGACAAGAAGTGCATTTATTTAGTCACAGAACTTCTTTATGAATACATTGAAATGGAAGACTTTTTTAAACATGCACTCCAACTTCACTTCAGGCAGTAGTCAAATGAGTGTGGGAAAGGAATAGCTAAAGGTATACTGAAGGTATAACAACAGTGAACTGTGGTCAGATGATATGTTGTTAGGCCATATGTCAGTCGTTATGCCGTGCTCGTAGCACACTCGCTTCAATTGTCCCTTCGCAAAAACCCACCCACCCTATTTCCTGTTGCTATATTCGACAATGCTCTCACACTATACATCAGCAAATATTAAAAATATACTGTCTTTATGTTGTTTCTACATTAATTAGAAGATTGAATGTGAAATTATTGTTAGGTGGGATTAATCGCAATTCATTTGAGGAAAATGTGTGATTAAAGGAGAAGTTCACTTCCAGAACAAAAATGTACAGATAATTTACTCACCCCCTTGTCAAGATGTTCATGTCTGTCTGTCTTCAGTCATAAAGAAATTGTTTTTTGAGGAAAACGTTTTAGGATTTCTCTTTATATAGTGGACTTCTGTGGTGCCCCTGAGTTTGAACTTCCAAAATGCAGTTTAAATGCAGCTTCAAAGGGCTCTAAATGATCCCGGCTGAGGAAGAAGGGTCTTATCTGGTGAAAAGATTGGTTATTTAAAAAAACAAAAACACAAAAAAAAAAACAGAATTTATATACTTTTTTACCTTACATGCGCATCTTGTCTAACTCTGTTTGTACTCTGTGTATGCTGGTTCAAGGCAGTTAGGGTAGGTCGAAAAACTCCCATCTCATTTTCTCCCCGAACTTCAAAATTGTCCTACATCGCTGCAGAAGTACCGACCCAGTGTTTACAAAGTAAACGTGCAAAGAACAGCGATGTAGGATGATTTTGAAGTTGGAGAAGAAATTAAGATGGAAGTTTTTCGAAGTCCACTATGGAGAGAAATCCTGAAATGTATTCCTCAAAAAACATGACAAGGGGGTGAGTAAATTAGCTTAAAGTGAACTTATCCTTTAATTAGTTATTTTTTTAATAAATTGACAGCACTAAACAAAATATGATTAATGATTTGTGAGTGAATTGTTTAGACCAGTTTTGAAAAGTAATTCATTTGTGAATGAGATAATGAAATAATTAAAAACTCTTTCTAAATGTTGATGTTCTTCTGTTTTTTTCAGGAACATGGAACTTTGCTTCTTTAAGATAAATGCGGAAGGAAATCTGAGCAGAGACGCTTACATCTGTACAGACAGGAAGTGAAGCTGCACTGCACCTGACTCATTTCCTTCACTATACTGAGCACTGAGAAACAAAGTGTCTGCCTCTTTTTAGCATGTTCTACTCTGAGGCCTTGTGCTTTTGGCTTTGCAAAATCGTGACAGAATGGACAGATAGAACAAGGCCATAATGGACAATCGTGGATTGAAAATCCTGTCATTTTCCACCTCAGAGGCCATTTTGTTTTGTAAAGCAACTCATCATAGACCATAAAAGCCACAATCCATTTGGCAAGAACAAGCCACGCCAGAAGTGAATTCCTGTTTCTGCTGTGGTTCCTTTAAATCTTTTCCTCTGGAAAATCCACCCCGAAGTTTAGTCTGCCTTAACCATGATGTTGAGGAGAAAACTGTACTTAGGCGCTGTGCTAGGTGCTATTTTGTTTTTAATGATAGCTGCTCACACTATTCAGAAGGCAAGTGTTGTGCCCATCACAGATTTACCCGCTCATCACGATGTCAGGATACCAATGATGAACCAGACACAGTTACAAACACTTGTCACAGAGCCAAGACGAGGTCACTCCTGTAGCTGTCCGTCCTGTACAGCAGACACGGGTGTGTCAAAGTGGTTTGACCAGCGCTATGATCATAAACAGCAACCTTACCTCACTGGCAGGGATAATGACATAGATCCACTTTCTCTAAAGTGGTGGCTGGTAAGTGGCATATTGTTGGTTTAAGTTCTGCATTTAGTTAGTCTATGGCAGTCATCACACATGTCAATCACAAATTATATTCAAACACATTATTATAATGCAAAACATTATCTTACAGAATGGGGTATCTACTGCATTGTGGCACACTGTTTTTAAATGGAAGTAGCTACAGATGATTTATTCTATAAGGTTATGTACATTCCATTGTAACATGGATGAATAATTTACAATAAGAGCGTGTTATTTGCATTTTGAATAACACTCTAACGCACAATGAATAAATTGTAGTGCTGTGGCCAGCTACTATTAGACCACATCCTGATTTCCAATATCAATAATCATTGTGTAGTAGTTGTTTTCGCATCCATTTTCTCACTGAAATGGTACTGATGTGGCAGCTGACCTATGAATTCACTGACCTGGAAGTTGAGCATTGTATTATTTATTATACATATTAATATTGTTATTATTAGTATAAAATTCTATTATTAATAATGTATTGTATTTATATTAATAATATAGTACATAAATGACATAGTTTTCACAAATTATATTTGTAAATGCCTTAAAATATCTAATTTTACACTAGTGCTGGGCTGTTTGACAGCATGAGCAGTTTTTGATGTAAATTAGACTGTATAATTTTAAAATTTATAGTAAAAACAAAATAGTCTGATCTTAGCTTTATGATATTATACTACATAAAATGTATCTGAACGAAAAAAAAAAAAAAAAAAAAACAGGTGGCACTTATGGAACAGCAGCAATACAGCGTTTCCTTGGAACTGCACTTTTAAATACTACATTAATATGCATTATATGCAGGTAAGATGAAAAGAAAATACCTTTTCCTAAACGTTTCTAAAGACAGTCAGTTCCCTTCAGTAATACATTCATATAAACTCATTAGATTGAGCTTGTGACTGGCTTCTGGAATTAATTGTGTGTTATTAATAGTTCTAAAAGTTTTCCAACCATTAGTCAATAGTGTATGCAGTTAACAGGCACTTTTTTTTTTCTTTTTTTTTTAAATGCATACGTTTGCATAATTCAAACCGGTTTACAGTTTAAACTGGTATATTTCCAGCACTATTTTACACAAATTTTGCAAAGGCTTTTTTTTTTTTTAGCTTTGTGCACTGATGATCAGATAAATATGTGATCACTGGACAAAAAAATATGGAAAAATATGTAGATTAGGTTTTTCGATTTCTGCAGTGAGTGGGACAGTTAATGTTGGATTTGTTCCTAGATTAATTTACTAGTCTTCAGACAGCCATTGGCCTCTCTAAGAGACAGAATAGCTTTTGGGATTCTCAGGCATGCCTCTAAAGTCGTATCATCATAGCTGTAGATATCATTTCCCCTTTCTGGCACATGGACACGTCAGGGAAAGACAACAGCTGGTGTGTTCATTCCAGACCCTCTCAAGTTCACTTACTACCATCATATCTGTTTGCCAAACATCATTAATGCAATGGCGGTGGATCCCCAGAGCTGCAGTCGTTATCTGGTTTCCTTAAACAAAAAAGTAATTCTCCCTAGGGAACAAGGGCACAAATAGGCCCTTCGGCCCAGCCATGTGTTTCAGTAAGGTTTAATTTAGCCTAATTAAAGGCTTTCAGGCTTTTGCAAGCTATGAGTGCGCACTCTGATAAGCTTGATGTTGGTGTGCCTTAAGCATCTTGAATTTCCACAAGGCACATAAGAAACATTGAGCAGTATTTTCTAGGGGTGAAATTTCTTAGCACCTCACAATTTGATTAAATTATGATTATGAAGGCTGCGATGCGATGATAAAATTATTTTTGCATTCTAATGCGTCTTTTTCTCACTGTGTGTGACTACTTAGTACTTTTGAGGCAAAGTATTTATATATACAAATGGGAAGTGTGGCAAGTCAACTGGAAGGTTACTTTCAGTTCAAAACACTCATTTGCATACCAGTTGACAGCTGTTAATAGTAATACTGTATAAGATTTCCAGTTGCACTGAAAGCATTAAATCTAGGCTATGTGCTGCCGGTTTCAGAGGAAAATGCTAACTCTTACATTTTATTCACCGACACACTCAGCAGCACTAAAACTGACACGGCATATACTTACTTGCCAGCAAGCCAGCAAAAATAAAAGCTTGCTGATTAGGTTTGAAAATTAAACATGTATAGATTTAGCTTGAAATTAGGAGGTTAACTTTATACGTTTTATTTATGATATTGTTTTGTATAGTCTTTGCAGGCATCCGATGGAATGATCAAGGATGTCACCCAAAATATGTTTAAGGTCATTTCCCCTCCACCTGAGGATGAAACGCCGCGACAGCACCAGTGCCAGAAGTGTGCAGTTGTTGGAAACTCAGGGAATCTGTTGAAGTCCAAAAACGGAGCCTTTATAGATTCCCATTCCTTTGTTATTAGGTCTGTTTTCAGCTTTTTGTATGTCTGGTTTAAAAAATGCCCCCCAAAATTAAAATTCATCAAACACACAAAAAAGATATTTTGATAAATATTTGAAAGATAATACCTTTTTGTCTACACACTGAAAGTCGAAGAGGTATAAAAGAACCTTGGACCCCATTGACTTTCACTGTATGGACAAAACAACACTGAGACATTATTCAAAATGTATTGTTTGTTTTAAAACATCCTGTTTACATTAAAATGTTAAATGAGACGTTCACTTGCAGAATATCAATTGATATGATAATTTATGCCATCCAAGATGTCCATGTCTTTCTTTCTTCAGTCGCAACGAAATTAATGTTTTTAAAGGAAAACATTCCAGGATTTTTCTCCAAATAGTTGACTTCAATGGGTGATCAATGGGTTGAAGGTCCAAATTGCAGTTTCAATGCAGCTTCAAAGGGCTCTACACGATCCCAGCCGAGGAATAAGGGTCTCATCTAGTGAAATGATTGGTCATTTTCTTAAAACAATAAAAATGTATATACTTTTTACCCTCAAATGCTCGTCTTGCACCAGCCCAACTTCACGCATGACGTAATGATGTTAGAAAGGTCACGCATGATGTAAGTAGGGTTGTGCCGATAGACGATTGTATCGTGTATCGACGATAGTCAGAGATATCGCCTGTTGCTGATGCCTTTGACGATAGTAAGACGATTATTATAATTATGCGTCAAGAGGCACCTAACTTTAGCGATGCAGCGCGGAGAGCCAGTTCTAGGATGCCTCAGAAACTACACACAAGCATAGAGTAGCCGCGTCGCACCACAGATGTGTGCCTTGTAAATGGGTAATCATGAAGTGTACATAGATTAAGTGTAGATCTAAGGTTAGATAGTCATTAGGATAACAGAGGTACTAAAATGTGGTTTAGGATGAATTAAATACGATATGAGTATCCGTCTGTATATAGTAGAAACATTCACCTCAGTAACATCTATATGCGTTAACTAGAATTACGATGCGATAAAAAGGCGCTAAACATGTGCACGTGAATTGCACGCGCATCGCTTCTCCACATTCTATATGAACTGAACTACAGCATGAACTGATGACAAAGATCAGACATACAGTGGTAACATTATCGCAATATGACGGGTATAGAAAGATACATTCATTTACATTCATGCACGCACATTTACTGCTCCCTGAAGATAACAGAGAATGAAACCGAAAGTAACCTCTCCGACAGAACTACAGTCAGCCTCTGTACACGCACAACTGTGTCACAAATCACATGCACTACCCTAACAAAACGAATAAGGAATTTATTACATATTGACACATTTACATATTATTAAATAAATTACCACGATAGTATCGTGTATCGGCGATCTCAAAGGCTGACGATAGGACGATATGAAAATTGAGCATATCGCCCAACACTAGATGTAAGCGGAAGTACCAACCCAGTGTTTCCAAAGCGACTGTACAAAGAAAGTCAAACACCCTTTACAAAAAAAGGTAAAACAACTATGTTGGACAGATTTGAAGGTGGAGAAAATGAAAGTTCACATCGTAACATGAAGATACAGAGGTAGTGCAAGATGAGCATTTGTGGTTAAAAAGTATATAAATATAAATTTTTCCAATCGTTTCACTCGATAAGACACTTATTCATCTGCTGGGATTGTGTAGAGCCCTTCGAAGCTGTACTGAAACTGCAGTTTGGACCTTCTACATGTTGGCTCCCACTGAAGTCCACTATATGGAGAAAAATCCTAAAATGTCTTTCTCAAAAACCTTGATTTATTTTCGACTGAAAAAATAAAGACATGAACATCTTGGATGACATGCAGGTGAATAAATTATCAAGAATGTTTTATTCTGGAAGTGAACTTCTCCTTTAATGCTGATTCGTGTTGACTTTAAAAGTACAACCTAAACAAATTAATGAAAATGATTCAGCTTTTTTTTTCTTTTTTTTTGGACTAACATAACCAATAAGTGCAGGAGTTTTTTTTTACTAATGCATTTCAACTGCAACCTCCCACAGAATGAATAAGGCCATAACTGTGGGCTTCGAAGAGGATGTTGGTAACCGAACCACTCACCACTTTATGTACCCAGAGAGTGCAATCGATCTGAGACCTGGTGTCCATCTCGTCCTTCTACCCTTCAAACTGAAAGACATGCAGTGGTTGTCCAGTGCCCTTTCCACAGGAGAGATCAAAATGTATGTCAAAAACTTTCTGAAAATTGCACAACATACATTAAAGGTTTAGTTCATTAATGTGTCATTACAACCTCATGTTCCAAACTCGTAAAACACAATTTAAAGTATTTTTTTAATAAGATACAAGGGCTCTCTGACCCCCCCCCCCCCCACACACCCCCCCACACCCCCCATAGACAGCAAGGGTCCTACCATGTTCAAGGCTCAGAACAGTACCAAAAAAAGGACTCTTAAATCCACAAGTGACGCCTTCTCTACTGCGTCACTTGTGAAGAAGTAGAGACAAAAAGTTGTTATTTTTTTGTTTTCTTTGCACAAAAAAGTATTCTCATAGCTTCGTAAAATTGCAGTTCAACCACTGTTGGTTACTGGACTACTTTGTTGATCATCTTGGTACTTTTCTGAGCCTTAAACGTGGTAGGACCGTTGCTGTCTATGGGAAAGTCAGAAAGCTCCCAGATTTAATCAAAAACGTCTTAAATTTTATTCCGAAGATGAAAGAAGTTCTTACAGGTTTGGAACAACATGAGGGTTAATGACAGAATTTTCATTTTTGGGTGAACTAACCCTTTGAGTAAAACCACTCTTTGCTAAATCTCTTTGTATATCCCAAAACAGGACGTATATGAGAGTGAAAAATCGCGTAGAAGCTGACAAAGACAAGGTGAGTGTTAATCAAGCCAAAGCTTGTAAATCCATAAATGCATCCGTCTGTTAAGCCTAACTCATCTTCTTATGTGTACCATCCAGGTGATAGTTGTAAATCCAGCCTTCTTTAAGTACATACATGACAAATGGACAGAGCGTCATGGAAGATACCCATCCACCGGGATAGTAGCCATTATATTTGCTCTGCATCTCTGTGATGAGGTTTGTACTTGCATTTACAGTCAAGATAATAACTTCTGCATCACCAGACTATTTTTAATTACAATGTTCAATCCCAGGTGTCAGTATTTGGATACGGGGCAGACAAGCAAGGAAACTGGCACCACTATTGGGAGTACAACAGATACGCCGGTGCCTTTCGAAAAACGGGCGTCCACAACGCTGACTTTGAGACCGAGATCATTCAGAAGCTCAACAAAGAGGGCAAAATCAAACTCTACAGATGAGCCTGCCATTGTGGCCTTCATTGACTCAGTACTGCTCGAAGCCATGCAAATGCAGGGCCAGGAAACGCAGCAGCTGTACGGAAGCCAAAGAGACGCAGATCTGTGATCCACCCTACCATTAATTGACCACTGTGAACTGCACTGAACCAAACCCACAGACATCAAGCTGTAGTCCTAAGACCAAATGAACTGTTCTCTCACAGCATCTTACTTGCTATGTGCCTGAAGAAAAAGATGGATGTTGCCTTACTTCTGGGCATTGAAACTTTTGAAGAAGACAAACAGTAAGCAAAACGGCTTGATCTGAGCCTTACCGCAACTGTTCTGACTAGCCTCACACAGTGTCTGCACTGCAACTAGTTTCATGTATAATCGTCAAAGCTGCCCACACCGCAAGTAAGATGTTGGTCATTGGCACCACTCGCTTGCAGGGCATTTAAGCCTTAAAGTCAACATGAAGCAGCATTCACAACCCATTTTTTTAGTGCAACATAATATTAGATGAGAAAAGGGGCAGGGCTTGATTTTATCATGAAATGTGGGTGTTAAATACCACATTGGCATAGCAAGGTGTTAAAGTTTGATAAAAGATTATGAAGACGGCACGCAATGATAAATCATGCCAAGTGAGAGCAGATTTAAAGGGAAAGTTCACCCCAAAATAATTTAGATTTCTTCCTTGTAACACAGATGATGATATTTTGGGGTTTAAGCAACATTGGACCCCATTGACTTTCATTTAATAGAAAGTTTTGGAACGACATGAGGGTGAGAAACCGATGACAGTCATTTTATTTTTGGGTGAACTAAAGTAGATAAGGTCCATCTGAATTTCATGTTGACTTTTAACATCAACCTACAGTGCATTAAAGCTTTTTAGATGATATGTTTGAGGATTATACACACTAAAAAAATGCTGGGTTATTTTAACCTAACTTTTTGGGTTTTATACATTAACCCATTTGTGGGGTTGTTTTTTGACATAGTATTGGGTCAGTTAATCCACTTAATATTAAATATTTTAATTTTAAATAAAAATGCACTCTAAAATCTGTTAATATCCACCTTTTTCTGAACATGGAAGTCTTGCCTGACTGGAATGCTTTACATTTTCAGTCTCTGGTGTTTTTTATATTTAGTTATAATGAAAAACTTTCAATTCAGTTAATCTTTTTTACCCCATTTTAACATGGATTTCTATGGAGACTGGAACACGAAAGCACCCAAATGTAAGGCAGAATCCATCATGGTGCTGCTCATCGGTTACTCAGGAAAAAGGTGGATATATAGGAAGAGAAAAGTTAATATAGTCATGGTTAGATCAGTTACCCGAATGCGTGGCCATATTGGAGATACTCTGATGTAAACAACAGCATGGATTGCACGGTTAATGTACTACTGTATACGTCGTGCTGCTAATTTATGCTGTCTAAACCAGTGGTTCTCAATCCTTGTCCTGGGGGGCCCCTGCTCTGCACATTTTGCATGTCTCTCTTATTTAACAAACCTGATTGAAATCATTAGCTCGTTAGTTCAGTTTATGTATCTCTCTCTCCTAATGAGCTGATGATCTCAACAGGTGTGCTAAATAAGGGAGACATGCAAAATGTGCAGAGCAGGGGTCCTCCAGAACCAGGATTGAGAACCACTGGTCTAAACCATAGAAAAAAGTGTGGAAGCTGCTAAATCATATAGAGAAGGGCTTAGTAAGCAGGAAAGGGCGCAATATATTGACAAACTAAAGTTAATAGATGGTAAAGAAACCAGCGAGCAGTATTAATTAACGTATTGGCCTAATATTTCACCTACCTGACTGGAAATAACAACAAACACGAATGTTGTTAAGAATCCTGACCTGGGGGGTGTTCCATAAACCAAGTTTACCAAATAAGTCAGGTTTATTTCAGTTTGTCTGACTTATTTTGAGCCAAATCAAGTGACAATAAGTCAGACTAACTGAAATAAGCCTGACTTATTTGGTAAACCCCCCAGGACATCCTGGTTTAGTTTGGCCAACCATAAACGCCTTTATGTTAGTTCCTCAAACTGTTTTTTTCACTCTTCTACTTTGATCTGTTACAACTTTTGGTCTATAGTGCTTAAAAATTCCCCAGTCCAACCGATTAGTACAGCCCAAAACATGACAATAATTGACCATTTTTAGAAGCAATAATCAGCTAAATATTTGAGTTTTATTCGGTTCAGTGGCATTGTTTACATTCAGTTCAGCCAATATAGCCGATTGAAGATGTGTCTTTAAAACACTCTATACAGTGTTTATTTAATGTCAAGTCAGATTTTTACGATTATAACGTTTTCAGAAACATTCAGTAAAGGTTTTAGGACGTGACAGTGAATCTATGGTAAGAACTTCTATTAGTAGGCTGTTATCTTATATTCATGTTTGAAAAGTTACATCAAAAACAGCTTTACCTCATGCCAGAAATGTAAGTTTAAACCCGTCAAACGCATAGCACGACCACAGATACAACAATGGCGCACTATCAATGGCAGGAAACTTTGTTAATCTACATGTAACAGCGAAGTCGCGTAGTGTTCCAGCCCTGGTCGCGCATTACTTGGAGGAGTTTGGCGGGAGGTGAAACTTCCAGGGCGGCGCCAGCGAGTCGTTTGCTGTGAGTGTACTTGGCGTTTGTAGAAAGAATAGCGTTCGAATCAGACGTAAGCTGCGACGTAAAAGAAAGATCATATGTGAAACTTAAGACGTTTTCCTATTTATATAGCCAAAAATTATTAGGAATACAATGTAATACATACCTTAATTTCATTTAGGAAGTTTCCAGTCAGTTTTCTCTCAGGACATGACACAAAATGACCGCTAACAAGAAGCAGTTTTAACCAGTTTGGCACAGACTACCCAACACTGGGTTACACTGACCTAGCTCTAGGTAGGTATGTGAGGGGGTTTAATCATTTGTATTGACAGTTAAAAAAATACCTAACAACTGAGTTAGGTTAACTACCCAGCACCTTGGTAAAAATATTTAAAAATAAACTCAATAAAATGACCCAACAAGCAGAACCCAGCATTTTTTTTTTAGCGTGTCAAGGTTTTAAAATATCAAATGAGCAATAAACATATTTTTAAAAGTCAGAATTAGTTTGAATAGGGTGCTGAGACATTCACAAATGTTGTTTTAGATTTCACCTCAGACAATTACAGAGATGCACTGAAACTCTTAAAAGTCACCACACATCTCATGTGTTGTCTTTGAAGGACTTTTCATGCCAATACTAGCATTGAAATCTGCTAAATATAGCCAAAATACATGCTGGAAGTTGTATTTGTCACATAGAGCTGTGAAAACACATTCTAGATTCTAGAGCGTTGTTTGTATGTTGTGTTTAATATCATTATGTACCATTAGACCAAAGCCGTCCCTAGAGAGTGTTCTCAGTGGCACTCGTACAAAAACCTGTATTATGATTTACAGTTCTGGATTGAGCACATACTGTATCTTTAAATCATTATCTCTTTTTTTTTCTTCTGAATTACAACTGATCTCTGCATTTTTATAGTTACGGATGTTCTGTGGTTTCTTCCCTTTATAGTTTGCATTATTGTGAACTGTTTTAAGGACTGTGACAAGGTTGAAACTTGAGCTGTAATTTCTATGTTCGTTGCCAAGTGTTATCAAGCTGTCGTTGTGTTCTCAAATGTATTTTGGCTTCATGTTAGTCAGTGGCTTCACAGTTTACAGCGATTGCATAGAGAAGAGTCGCAGATATTCTAAACACTCAAATCAAGACATCATTTTAGAAAGAAACTGGCATGCGAGTGTGTTTTAACAATCTATTTAGAAACAGAACCAAAGCATAAACAATAAAAAAAAAATCTAATGAGTTTAAAAATCACAGTTTAGGGCATTCAAGACAGTATTAAAAATAAAAATCTGATATTGTTGCATAAATAAAAAAATACAGAAAAACATACAAGCCTTTTTTTAATGAGATACAGAGGACAGAAATATCTCACAATACTCTAGTTTTCAAGTCAGGTTCTTTAACAAATAAAAAGCGAAAGCTGAAACCACAACTTTTAATACATGACGGTGTATACAAGGTCCTCTGATGCAAATAGAGAAACAGCTCACCAATTCCCGTTATTGATATTGAGAAATAACGTCAAGAAAAGCTGAGGCCAAATGAGTTTTTATGGTTTTGTTTACTCGTCATACTCTCTATGACCACAGATTTAATATTCCCTGGGTGTGACATGATTTAAAAAATGTCTTCTACCACAAGTACTCTCGAAGCACTTTAAAGAGTTGGTCCATGTTCAAAGACTGTCCAGCTGAATGTGACCGTTTGATCCCATTGTAATGGCCAAATTGCGTGGTGTGTGCACATCTTTGTGAGCTTCTATGTTCATGATGTTTCGTGTGAACCTGTGATTAATCTGTGGTCTGTTTTCAATAAACCACTTACTTAACCATTTATTCAGTGATTACTTCATCCGAAGTTACAAAAACAATAGAACCAAAAATGGGTGGTTTCGTAATCTCCTGTTCCCAAACATGTCCAAACAAAGTTTATCATAAAGAAAAGAAAGGTTTTAGGACCACTAAAGTTTCTTTACAACTTATACTACACACTGCTGTTCAAACGTTAAGGATCAATACGATTTTTGTTTTTATAGAAGATTCTTATGCTCGTCAAGGCTTTTTATTTGATTAAAAATGCAGGAAAAAATGTAATATAGTGAAATTTTATTACGATAACTATAACAAATTTATCCCTGTGATCAAAGATGAATTTTCAGCATCATTACTCCAGTCTTCAGTGTCACATGATCCTTCAGAAATCATACTAATATGCTCATTTATCATCAGTGTTGGAATTTTGGAATCTGTGATACTTTTTACAGGATTCTTTGATGAATAAAAAGTTCAAAAGAACAGCATTTATTTAAAATAGAAATATTTTGCAACAATATACACTGCCATTCAAAAGTTAGGGGTCGGTAAATTTTTATTTTTATCATAAGAAATAAATACTTTTATTCAGCAAGGATGTGTTACAATTGATAAAAAGTGATCGCAAAGACTTCTATTTTGAATAAATGTTGTTCTTTTCCACTCACGGTTTTCAAAAATATATATTTTTTTAACACCACCATAGTTTCAACACTGATAATAAATCAGCATATTAGAATAATTTCTGAAGGATCACGTGAAAGTAAAGACTAGACTAATAGCTGATGAAAATTCTGCACTGTGTCACAAAAATAAATTATATTTTGAAGTATATTAAAATAAGAAACCAATTTTAGAAATTGCAAAAAATATTACTGTTTTTTGGGGTATTTTTAATTAAATAAAAACAGCCTGGATGAGCATAAGAGACATTAAAAAGCATTACAAATCTTAAAAATCTCAAACTTTTGAACGAGAGTGTATATCTTTTTTTATTTTGGGTTTATTTTTAAAGCACATTTCTTTCCAAATTGTTGCTATAATGTCAAAAAAAATGTTTTAAAGTATTTATACTTGTATTATGCTAGTATTTCCCCTGCTTTCACGTTAAAAAAAATACTGTTTACAGTATTTAATAGAGTAATGGGAATAAAAATTAAAACAGAATTTCTTTAAGAACTGAGAATTTAGGTGTGCTTAAATTTAAAAAAAGTCACAAAACAATTCTTGGTGTAAAAAAAATACATTTTTCCTTTAAAACGTAGGCAAATATGACCCAGATGTGTTTTTGAGCTATTCACCAAACACACAATACTCAACACATTCTTTTGTTCTTCCATTTACGTTTTAACACAATTACCCTGTTGCAAAGTTGCTTTAAAGCTATTCTCCATTTCGTGAATAGCAACACAATTTAATTACAATTCTGTGATCAGACATATCTGATTGCTCACATTAGAGTTCAGTTCACTGTATCGACATGCAGTTCATGCTGTGTGTGCTTTTGGGGCATTTTTAGGAGCGTACAGGATGGTAGATTTTACTCGATGGATCAGAGGGCATGATTCTCATATCTGAGAGGCCTGAACAAGCACAAACTGTGAGAAGTTTTGTGCAGAGCACAACGTGTTCCACATATCCCATCTCTCTTGGCGCTGCAGACGGGCCTGTGAGTGCTGCTTTGTTATGCTGATTCTTCATTACCGATGGTTCTGTGGGTAGACTTCAAGCCCCTCATTTCCCAGGGTGCTTTGGCAGGAGAGTCGACCGTGCTATGATTTCAGCTCCGTTGGCCGGCTTCATTCAGCGAGCATAGAGACAAACGATGCTGGAAATAAGCCCGTTCTGTCTGGCTGTCCCTCGATGTAGCCGTGCTGAAAGGGAGATATTACTGGCTCTGGTTAAAGTCATCAAAAGGAAGGATGAGAAATTCAATTAAACGAGGGAGCGGATATAATAAAGGAAGTAATGTTATGAACAAGGGCTGTGCGTCCTTAATGAAAAACGGAATGATGCACACACAAAAGATGTGAGACGTGTGAGGATGTTTAAAATCAGAATGCATTTCACTTTATTAAAAGCTCCTTCCTGCATGCCAAGTGTCTCTCTATGAATCTACATGAGATGTATTCTTTTGATGGGCCATCCAGAGGCTATTTTTCCTGTGAACGAATCTGGAGGATATTAGACGAGCCCACTGGAGACGTATGGGCGGCTCTCTGACTCAGATATGGAGGCATAGCAGAATAAAGCATGGACCCTGAGAGCTTTGCTCTGATCAGTTCCATCTGCTGCCATGAGACTGTAAGATTCATCTGCACACACAGCATGGGTCTGTCAAAGGCTAACAAGAACCCTGTAGCTTCCTCATCAAACCCATCTTTAACCGTAACAAGAAATGTGAGCCATTTATGCCTATGATACTTCAAAGAGCCAAAAACAACGGGGAAAAAAGTGTGAAATTAAAAAAAATGAAAAATGTACTATATTTATTGGTATGTAAAACAAGGAAGAACAATAGAGCTGTTCAGACAATAAGCATTTTTATGCCATGGATTCCAAGTAATTTTCCTTTCAATAATGGTTTTGGATTTAGAAGTAAAAATGAAACTGAAGAGATTTACATACATATGTTTTACAATATAAGTCACTCAAAAGTGAATTATCAAACCCCTGTTTAATAAAACATACATTGTTGTGTGTTGTTATTGCTAACAAAAATGTGGAAGGATATTCTGAACAAATTTGAATTGCGTTTTTCATATGTGGACGCATAAATAGTGACATGATCCAAATGCAATTGCAAATCTTGCATTAGCGTTTGCGTTTTCGCTTTCGAGAACACACAGTGACTGCCAAATTTCAAATGGAAAAGTAAAGTCCATTTGCCACTGTATTTCCCATGTCTTCCGAGTTATGAGACTGTCATATTTAAATAGCAATATTAATTTCCACGTCTGCTTTTTCACTCTCTGTGCTAAAAAAAAAGTTAAAAAATAAAAGTTTGGTTTAACTTGAAGAAACTGTGACAGAAATATATGACAATGTAATGATACTACCTCTACTAATAATACAAATATCATTGAAACATATTTTTTTAAAGAAAATTTAGCAGAAAAATTATTTACCAGAATTTTTTTTATCAAAAAAAATATAAATACACAACAGTATTTCTGAAATAAATATATATTTTTTTAATATAATCAATTATTAGATATGCTTTTTTTTTTAGATTTTTATTTATCAAACCATTCAAATGGAATCCGGAAAATTAATGGAAAACACAGAATTTGGAATATTTCCTTAAAAATATAATTTATGTTATAACTTTTAGTAAATTGCTGTTAATTAAAATGTGATTTAATTATTAAAACATAAGTCTAGAGAAATTAGATATGAGAAAATCCATATAAAAAAATTAAAAATGAAAATGAATTTGTAATGTGCCTAACAACGCCCCTTAGCTGTTATAAATTCACTGTAAACCACAGCTTCTTGGGACGTATTGTTTTAATTTACACACAGAGTTTTTTTTTCCTCATTGATCCAATACTAAAACATATCAGACATTCCCAAGGGGACTCATGAAAAACTGGCTCTCTGGTGTGCTTGAAACTGATTGGTCAATCTCATTCTGCTAATGATTTTTTTTTTATATATAATGTCTACTATCATCCCAGGAAATGAATTTTCTTAGTGTCATGTCTCTCAACCTCCTGATCTCAAAGTAACTGTTTGTTAATTCTAATACTCACCCACCAATCAGCATCCTCCTCTCCGAGTACCACCAGAACCTCACCCTCGTTGAAGGTGAGCTCATCGTGATGATCCGCCACACAGTCATACATGGCTTTAACACGCTTCAGCTTCGACTTCATCTGAACACAAAAACACAAAGTTGCAAAAACTCTATCATGTGGCGTCTAACCATTGTTGATTTTCTTTAGAATGAATGTGTTGATGGAAGACCACAAGTATGAGGAACATGTCAAGGAACGCCTGCACCACTCTATGTCTTGCCAAGAGCCAAAGACAAATAAAATAAAACAGCATTCCTTCAGACCCTGCAGAGAAAACCAGCTCAGACCAGCATCAATTCCCATGTGGATACGGTCTGGTTTAAGCTGGTTTGTTTCTGGTAGATTGACTGATGTAAAACAGCTGGTGAAGGTGAAGTGAGAAGCAAAACACAATGATTTCTAGAAGGATCATGTGACACTAAAGACTGGCTGTTGAACATTCAGCTTAGAAAAATGTTACTGTTTCAACTGCATTTTTGATCAAGTAAATGCAGCCTTGGTGAGCGTAAATTAAATGAATTCTGTAAATGAGATGCTTAGATTTTCTTCATCTCAGAGAAAAATGACTGTGTGAGCAAGTTTTGTTCTCACCAGAGTTTTTCTGGGCAGTGGGTGAGGAGCAGTGTGGCAGGAGGAAGAGGAGCTTCCGTTAGCCTCCAGGCTGAAGCAGCGTGGGGAGGTGGGGGACAGGCCCGGGGTGTGCCGCCCGCCACTGCTGACAGGCTGTGGGGTTTGGTAGAGAAAGTGAGACGAGCTGCTCTCCCCATCTGCTCGAAAGCCTGCTGAGAAAGATTACAGCACGACACATTGTAACAAAACCCATGAGCCGTGATAAGCACAACAACTTAAATGAAAACAATATGAGTGGAAAGATAACCGGACAGTTAAAGTATTACCTCGTTCTGGTAGCTCAGATAAGGAGTTGAGAGTGGACGTGGTGTATTTGGGAGACCCTGAACTGAAATAGAAAGTCATTCAATCAGTAAACTGTATTGTTTTGCACTCTACTCTATATAAAAAAATGCAGTTTACTGTAAAACTGTAATCATGACAGTGTAGCACAGTAGGTTCTTTAGTAGATGGTTTGTATATGGGTTAGAGTTGGAAACATCTTAAAAATGTCTTTTAAATAGTAATAAATAGTATGTATGCAAATTGTATAATATCCAAGGTTAGTTAAATCTCATATTGTATTTTTAGAAAGTTTTGGAACATACACAGTAATAATAATTTAATTAGAAGGGTTTTTTGACCTATTAAGATTTTGCTTACATCTACATTGTAAATATATTTTTTTGCTATTTTATTACATTTTTTTTTCAGAGGTAAATTTATAACAATAACATTTTTAACAATATGTATCACAAAAGTGTAATGTGTGAGATTTGTTATATTTTTAATCCAAATTTTCTTTGTGAAAGGTAAAAGTTATACTGCTTCTACTAATAATAAAAATATATTTTTTTAAAAATGTAAGGAATATTTAGCAGAACAAATATTTACCAGAATTTTTTATGAGAAAAAATGTAAATGCACAACACAGTATTTCTGGAGAAAAAATAAAAATAATTTTTTTTTTTTTTTTTGGCATTTTTATCAGAATTTGAGATTCCAACACGGGACACCCGGAGCACAATGGCGCTGTATGTCGGTGCGCTGCCCACAAGGCTATCAGCACCAACAAACACAATAAATTTAATGAAACCATTAAAATACAATCCAGAAAATTTATGGAAAACATTTGGTAAAAATAAAATTGAGAAAAAAATAGTATTTGTAATTAAAATAAATAAATTCAGCCAGCATAACGGTCTTTATAAATGTAGAAAAAACCTACATACCCCAAATGTTTTCAATGGTAGTGTATGTATTTCAGGTTTAATAATGATTATTTATGTTTAATATTACAGTTCCCAGTAAAACCCCTGCCAAGTAAGTAATTCTGTAAGTAATTTGTTCCTTTACTTGCCAAAACCCAATTTTTCCACACATTTGGCAGTTTCCTAAGTACCTTTAATTTGCTAAAAGATTATTTGCCTGCTTTAAATTAAAACATACTGTTGTTTTTTGGGTATTTCAGCAAATAGCGAAGAGAGGTCAGCATTTGTGACTCCAAAAAGCACTTACACACACTTCTGGAAAGGTGAGTCTGGACCACCAAAGCTTCTTGAACCTGCAGGTACTCCATAATCTATACACAAAAAAGTAAGAAAACATATTTTTAGAAGTTTTAACTTGTACTTGTATCCAATATATTCATGTCTTTCTCTCTTCAG
The DNA here is from genome assembly GCF_049309525.1 of Garra rufa. Lineage (NCBI taxonomy): Eukaryota > Metazoa > Chordata > Actinopteri > Cypriniformes > Cyprinidae > Garra > Garra rufa. The sequence continues at coordinate 16,057,122 of NC_133380.1, forward strand.
CTGAAAAGAAATTAAGGACTTTGAGGAAAACATTCTAGGATTTTTCTCCATATAGTGGACTTCATCGGACTCAACGTGTTGAAGGTGCAAATGCAGTTTCAAAGGGCTCTACATGAAAACATTTTCTAAAAAAAAATAGAAATGTATATACTTTTTAACCTCAAATGCTCATTTTGCACTAGGAAGTACACTAGGAAGCGAACGTGCAAAGAAAGTCAAACACCCTTTACAAAAAAAGGTAAAACAACGATGTTGGACGATTTTGAAGTTGAAGGAGAAAATGAGATGGAGTTTTTCACCCTACCCTACCTACACGGGTAAAAAGTAGATAAATGTTTAGTTTTTTAGAAAATGATTGATTGTTTCACAAGATAAGACCCTTTTTCCTAATCTGGGATCGTGTAGAGCCCTTTGAAGCTGCACTGAAACTGCAATTTGGACCTTCACCCCATTGATCCCAATTGAAGTCCACTATGGAGCAAAATCCTGGAATGTTTTCCTTAAAAAAACCTTAATTTCTTTTCGACTTAGGAAAGAAAGGCATGAACATCTTTGAAGACATGAGGGTGAGTAAATCGTAAAGAATTCCAGAATTCCTAATATGGTTCATTCCAGGTCTGTAACGTACCTGTTGGTCCCTGTCGTGTCGAGTGGGGGCTGGGGGGCACCTGAGGGGCGGGCTCTGAGTATGTGCGCTTGTGTCGGATGATAAGAGGGGGAGGAGGGGTTCGTTTCTTACTGCTGCTCACTTCATGGGACGTCCAGCCATCAGGTGAGCTCATGGGAGGGGGAGGAGGGGGGATGTTTGGAGCTGGAAAGGACATGAGGAGAGTAAACAAGACTGTAGAAAAAAATAGAACAAAGGACATGAGAAGTTTCTCACCTCTGACTCGAGGTGGCAGTGGCGGTGCGGGCGATGAAGGCGGTGGCGGAGGTGGACTGTCAAGACTGCGTGTCTGAGAGTTGGGACTGGCGTACACCTCCCTCCGGTTTTCTCCCCGGGCCATTGCCAGTCTCCGACCCACGTTGAACAACCCTCCTCCACTGTGAGAGACGGAGCTACTGTGATACAAGCTGAAGGGACGTCCTAAGCGCTCCTTCTTCACTGGACCCATCTACAAATATGTTAGACATCGGACAATGATTTGCATGATACACATACATAATGTTATATCCTTTATTAGCACTATATGCAAGTCTATTCTGTTGTTACCTTGTCTTCTAGGTCATCATCACTCTCGTAAAGGTCATCTTGCCGAAGTCTCCACTCATATTCCACATGCACATGCATGTTGAACTGGTTGTTCTGTGATTGGTGGATCTGAAAATGACACACCGTTACATGTCTAGGTGTTTGTAATTATTGGATAATATATTTTTAATGATCAATTTGTAAAGATTGCTGGGGTATTTTTTATTTGTATGTAGTAACACTCCTTGGAATATGTTTAAACAATTACTCCTATTAGTCTACAAATGTCTCTAGGCCAAAATAATTAGTTGAGATTTAAATGCGATTTGAACCGCCTCTCCCTTCAGGTCGGTGTCCTTTAGGAAATAATTATTAGCTGGTAATATTGCAGAACGATGAATCATACTGGATGTTAATTCAACAGGATGATTGTGGTGGATTGCTTGCAAGCATTACACAAGCACTCTAGTCAATGAAATATTTAGAGTATATCTTTAAAAATATATATATTGAAAAAAGGTTTGTTTTGTTATGTTTTCTAAATGAATTAATAGTTTTTTTTCGCTGTGTTTAAATTAAATTAAATAACAAAGAACAACTGTTTTCAACCTTGATAAAAATAAGAAATGTTTCTTGAGAATCAAATCAGAATATTAGAGTGATTTCTGAAATATATATATAAATTACATTACATATAAATTACATTTTGAAATATATTATAAATAAAAATAGAAAACAGTAAACCTAAATATAAAAGTCATTTTTTTTTAAATTGTAAAAATATTTCACAATATTACTTTTTTTATGACAGCATTTTAGTGCCACATTAAAAAAAATGTTAAGATTACCAATCATAATATTTTGAGAATAAAGTCAAAATATTGTGAGAATAAAGTCAAAATATTTAGAGAATAAAGTCGGAATGTTTCAAGAATAAAGTCGAAATATTTTGAGAATAAAGTCAAAATTACGAGAAATAATTTGTAGCAATTACGAGATTAAAGTTATAATATTGTGGGAGTATAATCTAGCCTATTGCACATGCAAATGGCCTGGAATGGAAGCAATGGGAGATTTTCCAAAGTGTCAGCTTTTTACTACAAATAGGCCTAATAAATGAAATCGAAGATGTTAAATATTTTTTCCAAGCGTATCGTCCCTGCGAGTATGGGTATGATGTTTGCTAATAATCCCACATATTCAAATAAATTCCGGTGGCCTGGCAACTTCTCCCGGTGCTCCCAATCCAGGCCATTTGCATGCGCAAGGTGCTATACTCTCAAAATATTATAACCTTAATTCTCGTAATTTCGACTTTATGCTCAAAACATTTTGATTTTATTCTCATAATATTTTCTCTTTATTCTCAAAACATTTCGACTTTATTCTTAAAACATTTTGACTTTGTTCTCGAAACATTTCGACTTTATTCTCGAAACATTTCAACTTTATTCTCAAAATATTACGACTTCATTCTGGAAACATTTGACTTTATTCTCGTAACTTTGACTTTATTCTCGAAACATTTCGACTTTATTCTCGTAACTTCGACTTTACTCTCAAAACATTTTGACTTTTTTCTTAAAACATTTTGACTTTATTCTCAAAATATTACGACTTTATTCTTGAAATATTTTGACTTTATTCTCGTAATTTCAACTTTATTCTTGAAACATTTCGACTTTATTCTCAAAACTTTTCAACTTCATTCTCAAAATATTTAGACTTTATTCTCAAAACATTTCGACTTTAATTTCAAAACATCTCGACTTTATTCTCGAAACATTTCAAATTTATTCTCGAAACATTTCGACTTTAATTTCAAAACATCTCGACTTTATTTATTCTCGAAACATTTCGACTTTAATTTCAAAACATCTCAACTTTATTCTCGAAACATTTCAAATTTATTCTCAAAACATTTCGACTTTAATTTCAAAACATCTCAACTTTATTTATTCTCGAAACATTTCGACTTTATTCTCATAACTTCGACTTTACTCTCAAAACATTTTGACTTTTTTCTTAAAACATTTTGACTTTATTCTCAAAATATTACGACTTTATTCTTGAAATATTTTGACTTTATTCTCGTAATTTCAACTTTATTCTTGAAACATTTCGACTTTATTCTCAAAACTTTTCAACTTCATTCTCAAAATATTTAGACTTTATTCTCATAACATTTCGACTTTAATTTCAAAACATCTCGACTTTATTCTCGAAACATTTCAAATGTATTCTCGAAACATTTCGACTTTAATTTCAAAACATCTCGACTTTATTTATTCTCGAAACATTTCGACTTTAATTTCAAAACATCTCAACTTTATTCTCGAAACATTTCAAATTTATTCTCAAAACATTTCGACTTTAATTTCAAAACATCTCAACTTTATTTATTCTCGAAACATTTCGACTTTAATTTCAAAACATCTCGACTTTATTCTCGAAACATTTCGACTTTATTCTCGAAACATTTCGACTTTATTCTCGAAACATTTTGACTTTATTCTCGTAATTTTGACTTTTTTCTCAAAACATTTAAACTTTATTTGAATTAGCTTTGAGTGGTAGCGTATGGTTTATAAATAAAATTTTCAAGCTATACTAAATATTGAATTATATTGTTAAATTAAAAATATATTACTTTCCATTGTGATTTCCAGGCATGGAAATGTCATGAAAAATATTATTATTCCTCTAAAAAATGGTCCCACTTTATCCACTTTTTTTCAAAAGTAAGCCTATGGGCAAGACTTCCGGTTAATTAATCGCTATAGGGAAATAACGAGAAGAATAACAACATGCAGTAAACGGTAAAATTGTTTGCACTACAATCCAGTGTGCTCATAATTAAGATAATACATTAAAATAATATGGTAAGACACACCCATTTGCAGCATCATAGAGCAAAATGAACTGTATTGTATAGCTAAAACAACTTACCAGGAAGAAAAAGCTGGATATTAGGTGGCCTTAACTACTAAGTACTTACATTTAATAATTCATTTCTGTAATTACATTTATAATTACAATGTTGACCCATCCCTTACATTTTAACCCACCCTTACACCATCAAACCTTTCCCTAACCTTACTTATATTTACCTCAATAGCAGCAAAAGTGTTTTGCACAAGCAAATTGAAAATTGTATTGAAATACTTTGCCTAAAAGGTGTGGAAACCCCACTTACATAAAAGACCATGACCATGATGTAGCTGAAGTGTACAGCACTTTTGAACCTTTGGTTCAATAAAAGTGAAATGTACAGGTTACACCCACATGAATACCCTACTAATAAAGACTTGCTTTAACAAGTTACTGCTGAAAAGCTTTTTGTCTCACCAGCTCTTCACACAGCGTGTGCTTCAGTCTGCGAGCCATGTCCAGTCCCGTCTCTCCATTATCATTCTCTATCACAGAACAGCAATTATCATCAGCACAATGATCATCCTGCTCTGTAATAACTCCTGACGAATGAGCCAACAGCCAAACCAGCCATCGAAAGAACACGATGTGCCTCATTCTTTTAACAAAGACTGATAAGATGCTGACAAACCCCTATATATCATCAATTAATCAATTAATATTAAAGCTGAAGTGTCTAATATTTTTGATGTTACAACAGAGACAACTGGACAAATGATCAAGCATAAAACAGCTCAATGCAAAAAATGTCTTTGTGGTTTTAGGGTTTGAAGGCCCAACTCACTGATATGTGTGTTGGCCTTGGCTCTGAGCAGAAGTTTAAGGCACTCGGTTTTGTTGTGCTGACAGCAGTAATGCACTGCAGTGTTTCCCTTCATAGTCTGAGCATCCACATTATTACTAAAACAGATGACAAAGAGGAAAGGCAGTTATGATGAATATAATCCATATCTGAATGCTTCAGAATAACAATGCTTATTTGGTAACACTTTACAATAAGGTTCATTAGTTAACATTAATTAACCACATTAGTTAACATGAACTAAGAATGAACTGCGCTTATACAGCATTTATTAATCTTTGTTAATGTTAATTTCAACATTTACTAATACGTTATTAAAATTTTGTTAACATTAGTTAATGCAGTGTGAACTAACATGAACAAACAATGAACAACTGTATTTCTGTTAACTAATGTTAATAAAGATTAGTAAATACAGTAACAAATGTATTGCTCATGGTTAGTTCATGTTAGTTAATACATTAACTAATGTTTAACTAATGAACCTTATTGTAAAGTGTTACCGCTTATTTTCCTAACTGACCAGTTGTGGAACAGGAAGTCTGCCACATGGAGCGAAGTCCTGTCAGACAAAAGGACGGCTAGGTGTAGTGCAGTTTCCCCCTTTTCCTGTTGAAACATAAAGCAATTAAGATAATAAACAAGGACTTCCCAAGATCTAAAAGTACTGTTCTCTCTACATTCACTCACCCTGATGTCGTTCCAACCCTATATGACTTTCTTTCTTCTAAGGAACATAAAAAAGACACTTTGAAAATGTTCAGTTTATTAAACAGTTTTGGTTCCCATTGACTTCCATCGTATGGACAAAAATACAATGGAAATCAACGGGAATAGAACTGTTTGTTTACCAAAATTCTTCTTTTTTGAGTTCTGCAGATAGTAAGTTATATAGGTTTGGAACGATATAGGGTACAGTAAATGCTGACAGATGTTCATTTTTAAGTATAAAAATGCTGGATTTAACTCAACCATACAAAATTACTATATGGCTGGCTTAAAATCAAACACATTAGTTTATTAGTTCACTTCCAGAAAAAAACTTTTCAGATAATCTGCTCACCCCCTTGTCATCCCAGATGAAACTATGTTTTTTGAGGAAAACATTTTAGGAATTTTCCCATATGGAGGACTTTTATGGTGCCAGTGAGTTTGAACTTCCAAAATGCAGTTTAAATGCAGTTTCAAAGGGCTCTGAGCCAAGGAAGAAGGACTTTATCTAGCGAAACGATTGGTTATTTAAAAAAAAAAAACAATTTATATACTTTTTAACCTCAAATGCTCATACTGCCTAGCTCTGTGATGCGCATGCTTACTCTGTGCAATCTGGTTCAATACATTTAAGGTACTGTATGTTGAAAAACTCCCATCTCATTTTATCCTCCAACTTCAAAATTGCCTTACATCGCTGCAGAAGTGAATGTGCAATGAAGGTCAAATGCCCTTTACAAAAAAGGTAAAATAGTGATGTGAGATGAGCATTTGTGGTTAAAAAGTGTATAAATTTTCTTTTTTTTTTTTTAAATAACTGATCGTTCTGCTTGATAAGACCCATCTTCCATGGCTTTTTTTGTTAAGAGCCCTTTAAAGCTGCATTTAAACTGCATTTTGGAAGTTAAAACTCATGAGCTCCATAGAAGTCCATTATATGGAGAAATCATAATTTCTTTACGACTGAAGAAAGAAAGACATGAACATCTTAAATGACAAGGGGGTGAGTAAATTATCTGTAAATTTATCTGTTTAATTTATTTACTTATTATTTATTCAACTTTCATTTATTGAACATGTTATTGAATGTTAATTTTCAACTGAATTTGGGTTCATTGCAAGCAAGAAATGTAGTAATTTTTAAGCAATAATTGCGTTAAATAAAACTACCCAGAAGGTTGGGTTAAACATTTAACCTAACTGCTAGGTCAAAACAACCCAGTCGCTGAGTTAGTCCAGATTTCATCCAGTATTTTTTAGAGTGAAGACATGTTTGCTGACCTGAAGGGGGCATGGCAGTGGCAGGCTGAAGTCCATTCTCTCAGCGTATAGCTGTAAGAGGCTAAAGACGTCCCGACTGCGCACAGCGTCCTGCAGATATTTGCGTTTTGTTTCCGGTGAGCCACCGCTACGCTGTGCAAACTGCCACTCCATATATTTTGAGAGTATGAAGTCCTTACGCATGACCCTGGCAATAACAACTACTGGTTACAAAAATGGCAGTGTGAATTAACAGATGTCCAATACCAAATAAAATGTGTTTTTGTTTTTCGTCCAGTGAAGTTGTGAAAATGAACATCTCTGTAATGTCTACTAGCTCATTACAAGCCACAGATGGTAAGAGACAACATAACTGGCGCTCTCATTAGTGCGACTGCTTTTCCGGGTACCGTGTTGGACAGATGTGGGATGAAATACTACAGAGACTACCATTAGGAAAGAATCCAGCCTTGAGACAGACACCAGCAGACACCAGCTGCGAGAGCTCTTAAAGGGGCCATGCTTTTAATGCATGTTTTGTGTACGCCTGAAGTCAAATCAGTTATGTTAATCAAAAATCCAAGGATTTTTGCACCAAAACAGCTGTTATTTAGTTTTACATGATAATTTGCACCCTCTCTATGACTCTTAAATTTGCACAGGATATTTTGCTACTGTAGCTTTAAGTCTTACAACTACCGGTTTTTGTTTATTCTTTGAAAGAAATTGGTACTTGTATTCCACAAGGACTTATTAAGTTGATCAAAAGTTACAGTACAGACATCTGTAATGTTACAAAAGATATCTATTTCAAATAAATGCTGTTTTTTGACTGTTTTCAGCATTAACATAGTAACAGACCATTTTCATGAGATTAAGGGGTTAGGGTTTGGGACAGCCACCTCCCAGTTGAAAGTACCCGATAAATGGTGATTTTATACAGTGGGTACGGAAAGTATTCAGACCCCCTTAAATGTTTCACTCTTTGTTATATTGCAGCCATTTGCTGAAATCATTTAAGTTCATTTTTTCCTCATTAATGTACACACAGCACCCCATATTGACAGAAAAACACAGAATTGTTGACATTTTTGCAGATTTATTAAAAAAGAAAAACTGAAATATCACATGGTCCTAAGTATTCAGACCCTTTGCTCAGTATTTAGTAGAAGCACCCTTTTGATATAATACAGCTATGAGTCTTTTTGGGAAAGATGCAACAAGTTTTTCACACTTGGATTTGGGGATCCTCTGCCATTCCTCCTTGCAGATCCTCTTTCTTGTTGGAAGGTAAACCTTCGGCCCAGTCTGAGGTCCTGAGCACTCTGGAGAAGGTTTTCGTCCAGGATATCCCTGTACTTGGCCGCATTCATCTTTCCCTCGATTGCAACCAGTCGTCCTGTCCCTGCAGCTGAAAAACACCCCCACAGCATGATGCTGCCACCACCGTGCTTCACTGTTGGGACTGTATTGGACAGGTGATGAGCAGTGCCTGGTTTTCTCCACACATGCGGTTTAGAATTAAGGCCAAAAAGTTCTATCTTGGTCTCATCAGACCAGAGAATCTTATTTCTCACCATCTTGGAGTCCTTCAGGTGTTTTTTAGCATACTCCATGCGGGCTTTCATGTGTCTTGCACCGAGGAGAGGCTTCCGTCAGGCCACTCTGCCATAAAGCCCCGACTGGTGGAGGGCTGCAGTGATGGTTGACTTTCTACAACTTTCTCCCATCTCCCGACTGCGTGATCTTTGGGTTCTTCTTTACCTCACTCACCAAGGCTCTTCTCCCCCGATAGCTCAGTTTGGCCGGACGGCCAGCTCTAGGAAGGGTTCTGGTCGTCCCAAACGTCTTCCATTTAAGGATTATGGAGGCCACTGTGCTCTTAGGAACCTTAAGTGCAGTAGAAATTTTTTTGTAACCTTGGCCAGATCTGTGCCTTGCCACAATTCTGTGTCTGAGCTCTTCAGGCAGTTCCTTTGACCTCATGATTCTCATTTGCTCTGACATGCACTGTGAGCTGTAAGGACTTATATAGACAGGTGTGTGGCTTTCCTAATCAAGTCCAATCAGTATAATCAAACACAGCTGGACTCAAATGAAGGTGTAGAACCACCTCAAGGATGATCAGAAGAAATGGACAGCACCTGAGTTAAATATATGAGTGTCACAGCAAAGGGTCTGAATACTTAGGACCATGTGATATTTCAGTTTTTCTTTTTTAATAAATCTGCAAAAATGTCAACAATTCTGTGTTTTTCTGCCAATATGGGGTGCTGTGTGTACATTTATGAGAAAAAAAATGAACTTAAATGATTTCAGCAAATGGCTGCAATATAACAAAGAGTGAAACATTTAAGGGGGTCTGAATACTTTCCGTACCCACTGTATATATTAAGCTTACTAATATTTTAAACATCATTGTGGGTTTTAATAGATAATAGAAGGACCTTAATAAACATCTAAGATGTGAATGAGTAAATGCGGTCCATAATTGTTTAATATTGGCTAATCTCTTCACATAAGTAAAACTTTCCCTCACAAAGCTGTCAAATATGGAATATATGATGTTGATATCTAAACATGGAAAGTCTACAAAGGAAAATCTACTAAAACAATATCGTCAGGCGGTGATGGCAGAATATGATTTCAGAATAAATAAACACTGGAGTGAATAAGCATTTCCTCTTATATAACATCCCTAATGAAGTTATGTTATAAATATGAATGTTATTATGTAAGAGGTTAATAATAGCGCTGGCAAGAGTAGTAAACAACTATACTTCCTTCCGCTGATCGTGACATCCGGGGTAAATCAAACTGTTCGCTTTGAAGGTTAAAGTAATTTAGATGTTCCTGAGCTTTCAAATTACTTTCATGAATGATCAATCTAAAACAAATGTAAAAGCTTTGCACCATCTGCAGACAGGTTAATTGTGTACAGAGAGGTTAAGGTTGGCCCAGTCATGAAGGGTGCTCTTTTGCTGGGGAAAAAAAAAATGATTGAGAGGGAATTGAGTGATACGAATGCGATGGGAAATGCTAAAGACGCCGGGTGCTATGGGGACACAGAGACTCCAAGAGCTGAAACCATTTGGCTGCCGTTTGAAGAGCAATTACAGGGCGGCTCATCACTCACATGTCACTCTCTGCTGACGGCTTCACAGAGGGACTGGGGAGAATGGCCTCCACAATTTCATTAAAACCTGAATTCCCCACGTTTCTCGCCAACTAAAGAGCAAAAGACAGAAAGAGCCATAAATCTGCAGGTAGTGGTTAAGACCAGAAGAAGTTGCTGATACTGTCATACTGTGAAAAACTATACACGAATGCATTAAAGATGACAACCTGCTACAGTAAACAGTGTGTGAATTAATTTTGCTCATCTAGTGATCACTCTAAATCCTTACCAGCAATTCTGAAGTGCCTAGTTTGTCTAGAGAAAGCGACTGAATGCGTGAATAATGTACACCCATTTCTCGATGGATCCCTGAGCACTCGATGCACGTCAGGATTCCAAGGTTTATAGAGATCCAAGATGGATCTGAAAAGAAAGAATGTAAGGAAAACACATTATCAGCTGCCTGACGGTCAGAAACTGGGGTAAATGGAGGTTTATTAGCAGTAAATACAGCCTGATTGACAAAATTACCCATTTTACAATTACAGTATTGTCATTGATGTAAGAACATGATGTAAAAAATTTAAAATGTTATATCTTACAACTAGTAACCAATATGGGGGAGCTCATAAAAGTTACTGTAAGGTCACAGTGTAAGGTCGGTTGTTACTGTCAACTAAAACTAATTCTAAAAACTAAAACTTAAGCAAAATAGCTTTTGAAATGCTGACTTGGTAGCTAGCTAATAAATTCAGTTCAAATAAAATTAAAATTTAAAAATAAAATTTACAAAAGACAAAAGCACAAACTAAATACTAAATTAATAATAAAAAAATTACAAAAGCACATAAACTGAATACTAAATTAATGAAAAAATATATATAAAAATAACAAAAATCTAAATGAAAAATGAAAATATAAAAACAAAGGTCATTCAATACATAAAATAGAATTGAAAGTGAAATAAAAATACATTACAGCTAAATAGATACATTAATAAGTTACAAAAAATTACTAAATTAAAAATAATTACAAAAGCACATGAAAAATGAAATGAAATTACTAACATGCAACAAATTAAACTAAAATCAAAATGAAAACTGAAAATATAAAAATAAAGGTTGTTCAAAAGGTACAGCCTAGAAAAATCTGAACTCTCAAGCCAAATCCTTAGCATTTCTTAGAGGAAACGTGGCTGTTAATCCTGCAGGCTGTACCTCATGTACACTCACTGAGTACTAATTTAATTAAGTATGATTTATGGACAGGCACTGAAAAAAGCAGCATGAACAGAGGAGTAGCTCAGGGTGCTCAGATAGGGCCCATTTTCAAAGCAGCCGTTTGTTTAAACTGGTTAGTTTCCATTTCTAACCTTGTTTTATTCCAACTGCAATGTTAAAATAAATATGAAGGACTCTATCATATAAACATTGTTTAAGACCCTTGACATTAGATTTTTGTGGCTAAAAGTAGACCAAACTCACTTTTAACTTTTGGTTAATCTCATTTTTACAATCTTCTGGCACAACAGAACAAAACTATTAATGACTGAGAATGTTATACCATTGCACTGAATAAAAGTGTAACAAAATATTCAAGATTAGGGGAACCAAAATGGAAAATTTGAAGAACCGGTAATAAAAAAACCTGCATACTGATCAACTGTTATTCTGAATATTAATGTGCCCTGGTATCGAATTATTAGCATATTATATAAGAGACGTGTTAGGTCAAAAGTTTACATACACCTTGCAGAATCTGCAAAATGTTAATTATTTTTACAAAAGTAAGAAGGATCATACAAAATGCATGTTATTTTTATTTTGTGCGACCTGAATAAGCTATTTCACAAAAAATGTTTACAAATAGTCCACAAGAGAAAATAATAGTTGAATTTATAAAAATAAACCTGTTCAAAAGTTTTCATACACTTGATTCTTAATACTGTGTTGTTACCTGAATGATCCACAACTTGTGTTTTTTTTAGTTTGTTTAGCTGTTCATGAGTCCCTTGTTTGTCCTGAACAGTTAAACTGCCCGATGTTCCTCAGAAAAATCCTTTAGGTCCCACAAATTCTTTGGTTTTTCAGCATTTTTGTGTATTTGAACCGTTTCCAGCAGTGACTGTATGATTTTGAGATCCATCTTTGTACACTGAGGACAACTGAGGGACTCATATGCAACTATTACAGGTTCAAAAAGCTTACTGATGCTACAAAGGAAAAAATTACGCATTAAGAGCCAGGGAAGATTCCATTTTGAATGGAATAAGGATGTGTACATTTTTCTTATTTTTCATAAATATATATTTTTTCATTTAGTACTGCCCTTCAAAAGCTAGAGAAAATACATGTTCCCCAGAAAACACAATGAGTTAAATTTACCCTGATCTTCAAATCTGAAAAGTTTTCACCCCTCTTAATGCATTTTTTTTTTTTTTACTTCTGAAGCTTCAGTAAGCATTTGAACCTTCTGTAATAGTTGCATGAGTCCCTCAGTTGTCCTCAGTGTAAAAAGATGGATCTCAAAATCATACAGTCATTGTTGGAAAGGGTTCAAATACACAAAAATGCTGAAAAACCAAATAATTTGTGGGACCTGAAGGATTTTTCCAAAGAACAGCAGGCGATTTAACAGTTCAGGATGAACAAGAGACTTATATACAACTATAACTAAAAAAAACAACAAAAAAAAACAGCTGTGGATCATTCAGCTAACAACACTGTATTAAGAGTCAAGGTCATTTTTTTTTTTTATAAATTCAATTATTATTTTCTCTCGTGGACTATATGTAAACATCTTTTATGTGAAATATCTTATTCAGGTCAGCACTAAATAAAAAATAAAATGCATTTTGTATGATCCCTCTTATTTTGGTAAAATAATTAACATTTTGCAGATTCTGCAATGTGTATGTAAACTTTTGACTCCCAACTGTATATAAAAAACACATTAATACTTAGGGATAATTCACCCAAAAATGAAAATGCTGTCATTAAGACCTTCGTTCATCTTCGAAACACAAATTAAGATATTTTTGATGAAATCCGAGAGCTTTCCGATCCTGCAGAGACAGCAATGCAACTGAAATGTTCCAGGCCTAAAAAGGCAGTAAGGACATCATTTAAAAAATCCATGTGACATCAGTGGTTCAACTGTAACTTTATGAAGCTACGAGAATACTTTTTGTGCGCACTGCCTTTCTGGGCCTGGAAAAAAGCTCTTGGATTTCATCAAAAATATCTTAATTTGTGTTTCGAAGATGAACGAAGGTCTTACAGGTTTGGAACAACATGAGGGTGAGTAATTAATGACAGAATTTTAATTTTTGGGTCCAAAATCATTTATGTAACTGTAAACCGCACCTGGGGCCCCACAGTCACAGCAAACATTGTTTCCAGGCATGCGTCGAATATCCTCAGTGATGGCTCGTGTCAGATCCTCGACGCTGTTCTCCCCACTTGGCCTCCTTTCATCCAGAGCCACATTTAGAGCCTCCTGCTTACTGTTTGTTAGCACTGATATCCACCTGATATTTTTAGCAAGGTGCAAAAATAAATATAACCATTAGAGGGCGACAAGAAACTTCAGATCAAAGGCATGTAGATCACATCAGTATTCCCAGGTGCATCATGCACAAAAAAGTCATTTGTGACTAATAATGATCCTGCTCTGAGAGGTTACATCAGAGTTCATCTGCAATTAAGAAGACGCCCTCGGTCACAGCTCAGGGAATCTCTGTAAACAGCGCACATGCTTTGTGTGTCTCTACTCAGTGAATAAACTCTCCTGGATTCATTTCTGAAAAGGTGCGGTATAATGTGACTATCAATAATCTCTTCACTCGCTGCTCTTCAACTCTGACATTTAGCTGAAGATGGAAGCCCGGGCTGTGATCTGACATGGTAAGGACTTCAATCAACGTACAGACAGCCACATCTGAGGAAGAAATGTTACATATTTTTCTTTCTCTCCAAGAAAGGAGGCTGTGTTACTCTGTCAACATGGAAAGGTCAGATTGGGAGAGGTGTGTGTGTGTGTGCACTGAAAATTATACAAGCTCTTTCCTATCTGACGCCGTCCACACATTCTCATCTGACAGTCACATGGGTGAACTGAGACTCAGACAGATCAGTGTCTGGCAGAGTAAAAACATTTCTCTTTAAAGAGACCATAAAATAAGAATCAGAGGTTTGTTAGTTTTAGTTCATGAC